>NW_026967503.1:991265-1173765 GCF_028390025.1 Pseudophryne corroboree | reverse complement strand
TTCCACTATATACACCACTTGTCGCTGAGTCTATCTGGCTGGTCCCCACTTCGGTGACCACTTGTCCACTAATTTTCAGTTAGTCTAGGAATAGACTACGACATGTGAGTTATTTATAGAAGCCAAAGGGGAACGTTCTGAGTTACGGTTGTTTCCCCTTACTGTTTTTTCTAATAGATTTTGCCTCTCCCCTATGGAAGGGGAGGTAACACGCAACGCCTTACAGAGGTGCGTCACGTTCAGGACATTGTCTGGTTGTCCCTGTAAAAAGGTGCATATCCTTGTTTATTTGACGGTTCTTCGGCGCAGAAATGGGCCTGTTGTTCCCAACGACGCAGATGTCAGAAGTGGTTTTCAGAGTGGATACTGACCGGTTAAGGTTTGGTGTTTTCCTGTGGAAAGAGGTCTGAGGGTCCAGAGTTGGATCGACTTTGAGGTGACACCTCATCAATAGGTTCCATTAAGAAGACAGATGGATGCGGCATGAGAGGTTTTTTTTCGGAGAGCAGGTCTAATACCAGAGTGATTTTCATGGGACCAGTTGGAAATGTGGTCCGGGTCACACCTGCGCATCCACCGGAATATAATCAAAACGGCCAGGACATCGCTCCTGTGGTGTCTGCTCGATTTTTTTCCTTCTAGAGGGATAAAGGTTTAGATCTTGGTGTCCGTGCATATAGATCTCCGAAGCTGGGGAGCAGTCCTTTGCAAGGGACGTATTTCCAGAGGATGAGGTCAGGTTGGGAAACTTGTCTGCTGTAAGTTTTGGAATTAAGAGCTATTTTAGACGAACGTGTTCTTCATGCTCTGCCGTGTTAATTCTGCCAGAAGCCTTGTCAGAAATGGCGTAAGTAAGCCGCTAGGGCGGAACAAAAAAAAAACCCACGAAAATGGCAGAAGATGCGCTGTTTGCAGTTGAGGGGGAAGTCTGGTAAACGCTATGTTAGCAGTCTTCATTCCGGAGGTAAACGACGGAGACATAGATTTCCTTTGCGACATGATATTCAGCCGGGAAAAATACTGTCATTATTGAGAAGCTTTCCCAGACGTGCCAAGTCTTTGTGGAGTGTCGCAATTGGACATGTTGGCGTTTCGCCTCAACGTGAGACCTCGAGGAGAGGATTCCAGGTTAAGAGACACTCAGGATATAGCAGCGGACATCCTTGTGACACTGTTTTTAGTCGGTCGAGGTGGCCTCTCCGCTTTCACTTTTCTGGCAGTGGTAAGCGTAAGATGATCGATGATCCTCTGAACTCCGGTCTAACCAGAGAGGGTTGGCTATCCAGTTTTCATGGTTTACTCCTAGAAAATTACTGCCCTCTTCCTTTACGTGACGTAATGTTACAACAGGATCAGGGCGTGTATCAGGACTTACCGCGGCTGCGTCTAATGGTGGGGCGGTTGAAGGTCGTATCCTAAGCTGAATGGGTGTTCCCAGTGAAGTCGTTTCTTCAATTCTTCCGGCTTGGAAAGAACTCACGGCACAGCGTTACAACCGTTGTTGGAGTAATTGTGTCTCGGTGTGTATCCAGGAAGGCTCCTATGGAGGACTTTCAGCTAGGTCCTGCTTATCCATACGTTACAAGCCGATGTGAAGGCAAGACTATATTAAGTTTCTTTGCGGAAATTCTCGTTTGGAAAGTGGTCAGGTTTTTGACTTCGACGTCCGCAAGGCGGGTGTCGGAAGTGGTGGTCTTGTCCCACAAGAGCCTTGTTTGATCTTTCAGGTGGATAGAGAGGAATTGAGTACTCGGTTGATAGTTCTACCAAGAGGGGTTTCGCAGAAATCAGGCTTTTGTTGATGCAGGGGGTTACTTAGGCATTAGCTAGTTCAAACCCCCTTGCTCTAGCCAGGGTTTTGAGTATGCAAGTCATCTATTTGGCTCAGTTTGGAGTAACAGAGGCCCTGTTTATGTGGTATGTTCCCAGCTTACTTTGGGAGACTGCGTTATGCAGTTTGTTACATGCTGAATCTGTGATGCGGTCTGGCATGTTTGTTCTACGGCTGCTTTGCCGTCACCGAAGTCGGTGGAGGTTCCTTCTTTTGGGAAGATGGGATTTTCTTGGGCGAATGCCCGAGGAGTCTCGGCGGTTCAACTTTGCCGAGCGGATTCTTGGTCTGGGTCAAAAGTTTTTGCCATGCTTTACAAGTTTGATACCCGGATTGTTGAGGACCTTATGTTTGCTCATTCGGTGCTGCAGAGTCGTCCGCACTCTCCCGCCCGTTTTGGAGCTTTGGTATAAACCCCATGGTCCTTTTGGAATCCCCAGCATCCTCTAGGACGTATGAGAAAATAGGATTTTGGTACCTACCGGTAAATCCTTTTCTCTTGGTCCGTAGAGGATGCTGGGCGCCCGTCCCAGTGCGTACGGTCTACACAGTTATTGCTTTTTGGTTACACCCTGGTGGTGTGTCTTCTCTATCTGGTGGTTGCTACCGTTGTTCATGACATAGCATGCAGGGTCCTATTTTTGTTTCTGTGGACACACGGGTTGTGTTACATATTCTCTCAGGGTTTTGTTCATGCCGTTGACTGGTATTCTACTGAGTGCCACGTTCTACGGTGTGTTTGAGGTGTGAGCTGGTATGACACTCACCGTGTTTATAACAATAAATTCTTTCCTCGAAATTGTCCATCTCTCCTGGGCACAGTTTTCTAACTGAGGTCTGGAGGAGGGTCATAGAGGGAGGAGCCAGTTCACACCAAGTTTAAGTCTTTACAGTGTGCCCAAGCTCCTGCGGATCCGTCTATACCCCATGGTCCTTTTGGAATCCCCAGCATCCTCTACGGACTAAGAGAAAAGGATTTACCGGTAGGTACCAAAATCCTATTTTACGTCCTAAATAATACATCCCAAAGGCTTAGGTCTTCTTTCTGCTGTTTATTTTGTATCTTGTGCTTTGTGTAAATGTGAATGTCTAATACCAGTTTGCACAATCTGTATTGCTGCACGACAATATGGCGGCCATTGGAACGTGTTTTCACTTCTAGTTTGCCTAACTTGTTGCTGACACTCATCTTGATAAGGAGTGTCGAGTGTTTTCTGATACAAGATCCTGTCCATATATACCCTGTACATTATCATGTGCATTAGAGTCACCCGGGTTCCATCTGCGGTGGTTTGTTGTATGTTACATATATATGGTGCGGAGACTCCCCTGTATTTCATAATAAAAGCTTTTGTTTGCATCTAATTATTACATTATAGCTTTTATTTTTTTATTCTGTTTTATATTCCCGTCTGAGTAATTACGCCATAATGTCTAATCTCGGAGTGGACCCCAGAAGATGTAAAGAAACCGTGTAAGTTTTCCATCATTCTGTTTTGTGTAAGCATACAGGTAAGTGATGGCACGGTGGTCACTGACCGTCACATTCCGGTGGTATAATGGAAGTGGACTGTCTGGGCTTATTCTAGTCTACTGCAGAAATAAAAAACAATCATCCTTTATCCTGCTTAAAAAAATGACAAATCCCATAAATGAAGCTTGGTCGGACAAGACAGAGGCCACATTAATGGTGGCACATCATATAGGCTGAGGACCCATACTTCTGGGATATATGGCATAACTCCCTCTTCACCCACAAAACCTTCCCTTCACCATTCACAATGTCCACCATTGCTCCTTCAGAAGGGACACAACTTTCATTTGCTTTTTCCACCTCCTCCTCTACAGAGCCCAGGATCACCTCCATGACCATTTCATGTTTATCTGGAGTCCAGGCATCTGGGAGGTTCATGGCCTGAGATGACCACAGAACCACCAGGTAGTGGGCAAAAAGAATCCACAGCCTCCTGAGGACCTGGAGAGTCCAAGGATCCACCCCGCATGAGGCAGAGAAGGGTCAACCACAGGGACTGTCTCACCAATTTCCTTCCTAAAAGCTGCTCTTTACCCAGTTTGGTACCTGTGGGATCCCACTCCAATTTCCCTTGAGAGTCCTTACCCTCACTAATCCCTTCTGAACCTACTAGTTCCTTCCCCTTCCAACCACTCCTCCTTTTTAAGTTTTTCACCACCTGCTGTGTGAGTCTCATCCAACTACTCCTCCTCTCCTTGTCTCATTGGTGTAGCAACCCCCTTCTCCCCACCACCCCCACCACACTGCTATACTGCAGTTAAGCTGTGAGGCTTGCTGCTAGCATTACTCACTGCTCAGCACACACACTCACATCATGATTATACAGCTGTGCCAGAGACACTGTCTCACTGACCACCAGGACGAGACACTCCCAGAAAGGCATGTATGTATGAGTACGGAGAGAGTGGGTGCAGTGGGGCTGCATCACTGACAGCCAGGACGAGACACTCCCAGAAAGGCATGTATGTATGAGTACGGAGAGAGTGGGCGCAGTGGGGCTGCATCACTGACCAGGACGAGACACTCCAAGAAAGGCATGTATGTATGAGTACGGAGAGTGGGCGCAGTGGGACTGCATCACTGACAACCAGGACGAGACACTCCCAGAAAGGCATGTATGTATGAGTACGGAGAGAGTGGGCGCAGTGGGACTGCATCACTGACAACCAGGACGAGACACTCCCAGAAAGGCATGTATGTATGAGTACGGAGAGAGTGGGCGCAGTGGGACTGCATCACTGACAACCAGGACGAGACACTCCCAGAAAGGCATGTATGTATGAGTACGGAGAGAGTGGGCGCAGTGGGACTGCATCACTGACAACCAGGACGAGACACTCCCAGAAAGGCATGTATGTATGAGTACGGAGAGAGTGGGCGCAGTGGGACTGCATCACTGACAACCAGGACGAGACACTCCCAGAAAGGCATGTATGTATGAGTACGGATAGAGTGGGCGCAGTGGGGCTGCATCACTGACCAGGACGAGACACTCCCAGAAAGGCATGTATGTATGTGTACGGAGAGAGTGGGCGCAGTGGGGCTGCATCACTGACCAGGACGAGACACTCCCAGAAAGACATGTATGTATGAGTACGGAGAGAGTGGGCGCAGTGGGGCTGCATGACTGACAGCCAGGACGAGACACTCCCAGAAAGGCATGTATGTATGAGTACGGAGAGAGTGGGCGCAGTGGGGCTGCATCACTGACCAGGACGAGACACTCCCAGAAAGGCATGTATGTATGAGTACGGAGAGAGTGGGCGCAGTGGGGCTGCATCACTGACCACCAGGACGAGACACTCCCAGAAAGACATGTATGTATGAGTACGGAGAGAGTGGGCGCAGTGGGGCTGCATGACTGACAGCTGAGCCTGTCACGTCAGTGAGGTGACAAAATGCAAGATATAGGGGGAGATGTATTAAGCCTGAAAAGTGATACATTTCACAGTGATAAACTACCAGCCAATCAGTTCCTAACTACCATGTCACTGGCTGTGTTTGAAAAATGACAGTTAGGAGTCGATTGGCTGGTACTTTATCACCGTGATATTTATCACTTTTCAAGGCTTAGTACATCTGGCCCATAATCACCTAGCTAAATCAGGCGCTAATGCAATGTTACATGTATTAAATGAGCAGCAAATATATTGATTATTAGATAGCAGCTCCTATGCGGCAACTGGATGCCTTAGACGATATAAATGGTTTAAGTTTCAGTAGTGACATAAAAGAGCGCTGATGGTATATAAATAAAAGTATTTCTAATATTAAAGTTCAACACAATAAAAACAGTTATGCCAATAATAAAAGCCAGCCTGTGACATGACAGCTAGGATCTGATTGGCTGGTTCTTTATCACCTTCCACTTTATCACTTCACCGAGCTTAATAAATCTGCCCCTAAGTTTCTTAACAGAAGGATAAGAAAACAGCCAGGGGAAAAAAGGGGGAGGAAAGAAGAAGAAAAAAAAAGGAAGCTATAGGATAAAATAGAATAACATACAGACATTGATTCATATATTATTCAGCTCAATGTTTTCGTTGAGACCTAGAGGGAACAAAGTATCTATCATACAAATCCAGTATGCTTCCCTCTTACAGAGGAGGTTATATCTATCCCCACCTCGGAATGTCTGTTTCATATGTTCAACTCCCTGTATGGGCAGAACCCCACAATCACCTCCATGGAGTGAGCAAACATGTCTAGGTACACTGTGTTTAGTTGACTTTTTAAGAATTAATCTTCTATGTTCTAAAAACCTAGAGAGCGTATTGTTCTACTGACATATTGGCAACCGCAAATGCAGGAGATTACATAAACCACAAATGTTGTCTGGCAGTTTATATTGCCCACTATATCGAAGTATTCTTTAGTTCTATATGATAAGAATTATGATCGTCGGTGAGGTGGATGGGGCATCCCATTCCCAGCTGGAACAGCACACTATATGTAAGAGCCGGAGCGGTGCAGGGCTACTGGCTGACAGCCTAGCATCTCGGTGCAGCGGCAGAAGTCTGTAAATGATGGGAAATAACATCTGGCCCATGGCTACTGTGAGGAAATGAGAGGTCTGTGACAATATAGCTATGCCTCATTTCTTATGTCAGATATGTACTTTTTATCCTCATATCTCTATACATTCATCTGTTTCCTCATTCTCCATAACATGTCCATTACTGCTCACCCAATATTGTGTTTAATCAACCTTAATATTAATATATGCAATTGTGTTACGTTATCTGTTACCCTTTGGATAATGTATTCATGTTAGATCTAGTTTTCTATTGTTTACTACCACCACAGTGGACACTCAAAGGGAGAGTCATATAAGGTACCATTGTCCCTTTTTGTTTACTCCCTATTGTCCAACAGTGAGCTGACCAGACATGGGTGGTCATTCCGAGTTGTTCGCTCGTTGCCGATTTTCGTTATTTTGCGATTTACCGCTTACTGCGCATGCACAATGTCCGCAGTGCGACTGCGCCAAGTAAATTTGCTATGCAGTTAGGTATTTTACTCACGGCATTACGAGGGTTTTTCTCCGTTCTGGTGATCGTAATGTGATTGACAGGAAGTGGGTGTTACTGGGCAGAAACTGAGCGTTTTATGGGTGTGTGTGAAAAAACGCTGACGTATTTTGGAAAAATTCGGGTGTGGTTGGAGAAACGGGGGAGTGCCTGGGTGAACACCGGGCGTATTTGTGACGTCAAACAGGAACGATACTGACTGTACTGATCGCACTGGCAGAGTAAGTCTCAAGCTACTCAGAAACTGCTAAGTGTGCTAATCGCAATATTGCGAATCCGTCATTCGCAAATCTAAGAAGCTAAGATTCACTCCCAGTAGGCGGCAGCTTAACATGTGCAAATAAGTGCTGGATGCATACGAGTCTAATAATTATTACTGTTGTTTCTTTTGCTATGCGTCTGAATACGGTTAAACTCCTATTTCTCTGACGTCCTAGTGGATGCTGGGGACTCCGTCAGGACCATGGGGAATAGCGGCTCCGCAGGAGACAGGGCACAAAAGTAAAAGCTTTAGGATCAGGTGGTGTGCACTGGCTCCTCCCCCTATGACCCTCCTCCAAGCCTCAGTTAGGTTTTTGTGCCAGGCCGAGAAGGGTGCAATCTAGGTGGCTCTCCTAAAGAGCTGCTTAGAGTAAAAGTTTTATTAGGTTTTTTATTTTCAGTGAGTCCTGCTGGCAACAGGCTCACTGCAACGAGGGACTTAGGGGAGAAGAAGTGAACTCACCTGCGTGCAGGATGGATTGGCTTCTTAGGCTACTGGACACTAGCTCCAGAGGGACGATCACAGGTACAGCCTGGATGGGTCACCGGAGCCGCGCAGTCTTCATGAGGTAGCGCACAGCACTGCAGCTGTGCGCCATTGCTCTCAGCACACTTCACACCAACGGTCACTGAGGGTGCAGGGCGCTGGGGGGGGCGCCCTGGGCAGCAATGAAAGTACCTATACTGGCTAAAAATACATCACATATAGCCTCTGGGGCTATATGGATGTATTTAACCCCTGCCAGGTTGTCAGAAAAACGGGAGAAGAAGCCCACCGAAAAGGGGGCGGGGCCTATTCTGCTCAGCACACAGCGCCATTTTCCCTCACAGAACTGCTGGTGGGAAGGCTCCCAGGCTCTCCCCTGCACTGCACTACAGAAACAGGGTTAAAACAGAGAGGGGGGGCACTTATTTGGCGATATGATTATATATTAAGATGCTATAAGGGAAAACACTTATATAAAGGTTGTCCCTGTATAATTATAGCGTTTTGGTGTGTGCTGGCAAACTCTCCCTCTGTCTCCCCAAAGGGCTAGTGGGGTCCTGTCCTCTATCAGAGCATTCCCTGTGTGTGTGCTGTGTGTCGGTACGTGTGTGTTGACATGTATGAGGACGATGTTGGTGAGGAGGCGGAGCAATTGCCTGTAATGGTGATGTCACTCTCTAGGGAGTCGACACCGGAATGGATGGCTTATTTAGGGAATTACGTGATAATGTCAACACGCTGCAAGGTCGGTTGACGACATGAGACGGCCGGCAAACAAATTAGTACCTGTCCAGGCGTCTCAAACACAGTCAGGGGCTTTAAAACGCCCATTTACCTCAGTCGGTCGACACAGACACGGACACTGACTCCAGTGTCGACGGTGAAGAAACAAACGTATTTTCCTTTAGGGCCACACGTTACATGTTAAGGGCAATGAAGGAGGTGTTACATATTTCTGATACTACAAGTACCACAAAAAAGGGTATTATGTGGGGTGTGAAAAAACTACCTGTAGTTTTTCCTGAATCAGATAAATTAAATGAAGTGTGTGATGATGCGTGGGTTTTCCCCAATAGAAAATTATTGGCGGTATACCCTTTCCCGCCAGAAGTTAGGGCGCGTTGGGAAACACCCCTTAGGGTGGATAAGGCGCTCACACGCTTATCAAAACAAGTGGCGTTACCGTCTCCAGATACGGCCGCCCTCAAGGAGCCAGCTGATAGGAGGCTGGAAAATATCCTAAAAAGTATATACACACATACTGGTGTTATACTGCGACCAGAGATCGCCTCAGCCTGGATGTGCAGCGCTGGGGTGGCTTGGTCGGATTCCCTGACTGAAAATATTGATACCCTTGACAGGGACAGTATTTTATTGACTATAGAGCATTTAAAGGATGCATTTCTATATATGCGAGATGCACAGAGGGATATTTGCACTCTGGCATCAAGAGTAAGTGCGATGTCCATATCTGCCAGAAGATGTTTATGGACACGACAGTGGTCAGGTGATGCAGATTCCAAACGGCACATGGAAGTATTGCCGTATAAAGGGGAGGAGTTATTTGGGGTTGGTCCATCGGACCTGGTGGCCACGGCAACAGCTGGAAAATCCACCTTTTTTACCCCAAGTCACATCTCAGCAGAAAAAGACACCGTCTTTTCAGCCTCAGTCCTTTCGTCCCCATAAGGGCAAGCGGGCAAAAGGCCAGTCATATCTGCCCAGGGATAGAGGAAAGGGAAGAAGACTGCAGCAGGCAGCCCATTCCCAGGAACAGAAGCCCTCCACCGCTTCTGCCAAGTCCTCAGCATGACGCTGGGGCCGTACAAGCGGACTCAGGTGCGGTGGGGGGTCGCCTCAAGAGTTTCAGCACGCAGTGGGCTCACTCGCAAGTGGACCCCTGGATCCTACAAGTAGTATTCCAGGGGTACAGATTGGAAATTCGAGACGTCTCCCCCTCGCAGGTTCCTGAAGTCTGCTTTACCAACGTCTCCCTCCGACAAGGGGGCAGTATTGGAAACAATTCACAAGCTGTATTCCCAGCAGGTGATAATCAAAGTACCCCTCCTACAACAAGGAAAGGGGTATTATTCCACACTATATTGTGGTACTGAAGCCAGACGGCTCGGTGAGACCTATTCTAAATCTGAAATATTTGAACACTTACATACAAAGGTTCAAATCAAGATGGAGTCACTCAGAGCAGTGATAGCGAACCAGGAAGAAGGGGACTATATGGTGTCCCTGGACATCAGGGATGCTTACCTCCATGTCCCAATTTGCCCTTCTCACCAAGGGTACCTCAGGTTCGTGGTACAGAACTGTCACTATCAGTTTCAGACGCTGCCGTTTGGATTGTCCACGGCACCCCGGGTCTTTACCAAGGTAATGGCCGAAATGATGATTCTTCTTCAAAGAAAATGGACGATCTCCTGATAAGGGCAAGGTCCAGAGAACAGTTGGAGGTTGGAGTAGCACTATCTCAAGTAGTTCTACGACAGCACGGGTGGATTCTAAATATTCCAAAATCGCAGCTGTTTCCGACGACACGTCTGCTGTTCCTAGGGATGATTCTGGACACAGTCCAGAAAAGGGTGTTTCTCCCGGAGAAGAAAGCCAGGGAGTTATCCGAGCTAGTCATGAACCTCCTAAAACCAGGAAAAGTGTCAGTGCATCATTGCACAAGGGTCCTGGGAAAAATGGTGGCTTCTTACGAAGCGATTCCATTCGGGTAGATTTCACGCAAGAAAGTGGGATCTGCTGGAAAAATGGTCCGGATAGCATCTTCAGATGCATCAGCGGATAACCCTGTCTCCAAGGACAAGGGTGTTTCTTCTGCGGTGGCTGCAGAGTGCTCATCTACTAAAGGGCCGCAGATTCGGCATTCAGGACTGGGTCCTAGTGACCACGGATGCCAGCCTGAGAGGCTGGGGAGCAGTCACACAGGGAAAAAATTTCCAGGGAGTGTGATCAAGTCTGGAGACTTCTCTCCACATAAATATACTGGAGCTAAGGGCAATTTACAATGCTCTAAGCTTAGCAAGACCTCTGCTTCAAGGTCAGCCGGTATTGATCCAGTGGGACAACATCACGGCAGTCGCCCACGTAAACAGACAGGGCGGCACAAGAAGCAGGAGGGCAATGGCAGAAACTGCAAGGATTCTTCGCTTGGTGGGAAATCATGTGATAGCACTGTCAGCAGTGTTCATTCCGGGAGTGGACAACTGGGAAGCAGACTTCCTCAGCAGGCACGACCTCCACCCGGGAGAGTGGGGACTTCATCGGGAAGTCTTCCACATGATTGTGAACCGTTGGGAAAGACCAAAGGTGGACATGATGGCGTCCCGCCTGAACAAAAAACTGGACAGGTATTGCGCCAGGTCAAGAGACCCTCAGGCAATAGCTGTGGACGTTCTGGTAACACCGTGGGTGTACCAGTCGGTGTATGTGTTCCCTCCTCTGCTTCTCATACCCAAGGTACTGAGAATTATAAGACGTAGAGGAGTAAGAACTATACTCGTGGCTCCGGATTGGCCAAGAAGGACTTGGTACCCGGAACTTCAAGAAATGCTCACAGAGGACTCATGGCCTCTGCCGCTAAGAAGGGACTTGATTCAGCAAGTACCATGTCTGTTCCAAGACTTACCGCGGCTGCGTTTGACGGCATGGCGGTGGAACGCCGGATCCTAAGGGAAAAAGGCATTCCGGAAGAGGTCATTCCTACCCTGGTCAAAGCCAGGAAGGAGGTGACCGCACAACATTATCACCACATGTGGCGGAAATATGTTGCGTGGTGTGAGGCCAGGAAGGCCCCACGAAGAAATTTCAACTCGGTCGATTCCTGCATTTCCTGCAAACAGGAGTGTCTATGGGCCTCAAATTGGGGTCCATTAAGGTTCAAATTTCGGCCCTGTCAATTTTCTTCCAGAAAGAATTGGCTTCAGTTCCTGAAGTCCAGAAGTTTGTCAAGGGAGTACTGCATATACAACCCCCTTTTGTGCCTCCAGTGGCACTGTGGGATCTCAACGTAGTTCTGGGATTCCTCAAATCACATTGGTTTAAACCGCTCAAATCTGTGGATTTGAAATATCTCACATGAAAAGAGACCATGCTGTTGGTCCTGGCCTCGGCCAGGCGAGTGTCCGAATTGGCGGCTTTGTCTCACAAAGCCCATATCTGATTGTCCAGTCGGACAGGGCAGAGCTGCGGACTCGTCCCCAGTTTCTCCCTAAGGTGGTGTCAGCGTTTCACCTGCACCAGCTTATTGTGGTACCTGCGGCTACTAGGGACTTGGAGGACTCCAAGTTGCTAGATGTTGTCAGGGCCCTGAAAATATAGATTTCCAGGACGCCTGGAGTCAGGAAAACTGACTTGCTGTTATCCTGTAGGCACCCAAAAAACTGGGTGCTCTTGCTTCTAAGCAGACGATTGCTAGTTGGATGTGTAGTACAATTCAGCTTGCACATTTCTGTGACAGGCCTGCCACAGCCAAAATATGTAAATGCCCATTCCACAAGGAAGGTGGGCTCATCTTGGGCGGCTGCCCGAGGGGTCTCGGATTTACAACTTTGCCGAGCTGCTACTTGGTCAGGGGCACACCCTGGCTGAGGAGGACCTCGAGTTCACTCATTCGGTGCTGCAGAGTCATCCGCACTCTCCCGCCCGTTTGGGAGCTTTGGTATAATCCCCATGGTCCTGACGGAGTCCCCAGCATCCACTAGGACGTCAGAGAAAATAAGAATTTACTTACCGATAATTCTATTTCTCGTAGTCCGTAGTGGATGCTGGGCGCCCATCCCAAGTGCGGATTGTCTGCAATACTTGTACATAGTTATTGTTACAAAAATCGGGTTATTATTGTTGTGAGCCATCTTTTCAGAGGCTCCGCTGTTATCATGCTGTTAACTGGGTTCAGATCACAGGTTGTACAGTGTGATTGGTGTGGCTGGTATGAGTCTTACCCGGGATTCAAAATCCTTCCTTATTGTGTACGCTCGTCCGGGCACAGTATCCTAACTGAGGCTTGGAGGAGGGTCATAGGGGGAGGAGCCAGTGCACACCACCTGATCCTAAAGCTTTTACTTTTGTGCCCTGTCTCCTGCGGAGCCGCTATTCCCCATGGTCCTGACGGAGTCCCCAGCATCCACTACGGACTACGAGAAATAGAATTATCGGTAAGTAAATTCTTATTATAAGGTAATAGTTACATAGTTACATAATTAGTTAGGTTGAAAAGAGGCAAAATGCCCATCGGGTTCAACCTGTATTCTGTGATCAGCTGATCATATTATAATGTACCTGCTGATGTAATGGTTTAGTACCAATTGACAACTATGACTCTTACCACTCCCAGATTAATGTCACTGTGATAAATGCTATAACCCTGGATACCCTTTCTAGTTAGAAATTTGTCTAATCAGTTTTAAATACATTTACAGAGTCTGCCATTACTATCTGCTTCAGCAGGGAGTTCCAAATTTTTTATGCTCTTACCGTGAATAACCCTTTCCTACGTTGTATATGGAATTTCCTCAGCCTCAGCGAGAGCCCACATGTCCTATACAGGGTTATTTTAATAAACAAATCCGCTGCTAGCTCCTTCTGATGACCGTTTACATATTTGAAGATATTAATAATGTCACCTCTTAGTGGCCGCTTTTCTAGTGTATACATATGTAACTTAGCAAGCCTTTCCTCGTACTCCAGTGTCTCTAGCCCGTTAATCAATTTAGTAGCCCGCCTTTGAACTCTTTCTAGTTCTCCTATATCTGTTTTATAATATGGTGCCCAGAACTGAACACAATATGCCAGGTACAGACGTACCAATGATTTGTACAGTGGCAGGATTACATCCTTGTCCCTTGTCTCAATGCCCCGTTTTATGCATGCGAGCACTTTACTTGCCTTTTTTGCAGCATTTTGACATTGTGTACTGATAAGCCTATTATCCATGAGCACCCCCAAATCTTTTTCCACCACAGTTACCCCTATAATTTCCCCATTTAGAGTGTACGATGCTTGTGTGTTTTTTGTCCCAAAATGCATAATTTAGCATTTTTCTATATTGAACCTCATTCCCCATTTAGACGCCCAGGCTTCAAGTATAAATAAGTCATTTTGTAGAGACTCCACATCACTATCTGAATTAATTACCTTACACAGCTTAGTATCATCCACAAAGATTGACACTGTGCTTTCCAGGACTATTCCTAGATTGTTGATAAATATATTGAACAGTTGCGTGCCAAGTACGGACCCTTGTGGTATTCCGCTAACTACTGGTGCCCAGCTGGAGAACATCCCATTGACCACTACTCATTGTACTCTGTTATCCAGCCAATTACCTATCCATGTACAAATAGTATTTCCTAGACCAAGTTCCCTTAATTGGATCAGTCTCCTGTGAGGCACTGTATCGAAGGCGCAAGTAACCTCACTGCTGACCGCAAAGTTCCCACCATTGAGGATAATGGAGCGGGTCTCAGAATTCGGGGAAAGGGGTCCCATGTGTAAACATGGGACCCCTTTCAGTGCGTGGTCCGGGTAAATGTGGTTTGTTTTTTTGCCAAGTATGTGGATTACAAAAAAGAAGAGGACAGATGCTACACTGGATTTTGGTGAGTATAATTTTATTTTCAGGTACACCATGGATTCTACTTGGAGAAGTGGACCGAGCCTCGTGTGAACATAGGTAAGTATGTGTGTGTCGGCATGTATGTAATAAAGTTTTACTTTAACAGTGTGAGTGTACTGTTTTTATTTGGGTATTTTTTTTGTAGTAGAACTACAGGTACCAGCAGGCCCATTTCCCCCCCGCATGCTGGTACTTGTGGTTTTCCAAGTACCAGCTTGCGGTGGAGGCTTGCCAGGACTTGTAGTTCTGCTACAAAAAACAATATTCTTTCTTTGTGTCATTTGGCTATCAGCCTACCATCCACAGCCCATGGATGGGGGGACAGCCTCGGGCTTCACCCCTGGCCCTTGGGTGGCTGTAGGGGGGGAACCTTTGATTTAAGGGGTCCCCACTCCTCCAGGGTACCCCAGCCAGGGGTGACTAGTTGGGGATTTAATGCCACGGCCGCAGGGACCGGTATAAAAGTGTCCCCCGGCTGTGGCATTATCTCTCCAGCTAGTGGAGCCTGGTGCTGGTGTTAAAAATACGGGGGGCCCCTACATCTTTTGTCCCCTGTATTTTTTGCACCAGGACCGGACGCAGAGCCCGGTGCTGGTTCTAAAAATACGGGGGATCCCCTGTCAATTTCCCCCCCGTATTTTTAGAATCAGGACCGACTCAAAGAGCCCGAGGCTGGTTATGCTTAGGAGGGTGGACCCCACGCATTTTTTTTCTTGATTTTAACCCGTTCCCACCCCTTCCCACTGAAAACCATGCTCTCTCTATTTTAGTCAGTTAAAAAAATATTCTTTTAAAAAATATATAAATAATACTTGTGGCTCCTAATAGACAAACCAGGTACATAATCCATTCTAATATAAATAGATATGCTATTAGCAATAAAAAAAAAAACATGTTTTTACATTTTTTATTAGATTCCACCAGCAAAGTAAGGCGGAATGAAATTGACAAAATTACTGTCGAAAAGGACTGTTGTCGAATCGACATTCTTCAATTGAATATACTTTTGTCGATAAGCCGCATTTTTACCACTGCAGACATGTCGAATTTAACAACTGTCAAATTTCAAAAAGTCGAATCTGAAACGTCCGTTTTTTTATCGAAAAGTACTGTATTGCATTGTCGAATTTAAAATGCCCCGTTTTTCGACATTTGCGGCAATTCGACCGCAATTACATATACCCCATCATTACAGTACTGCCAGCAGGAGAACTGCATAGCAACACTGTAACAAATGTGTTACACCGCAGCCTGCTCTCCCTCTGTGAAGGGAAGGATTTAAGCCGTATCAGCTACAATCAATGTCAGAGTATGTAGCAATTGGATAAGCAACAATGTATAAATAAATCGGCTAGAGTGAGGTTCTTTTCAATCCACCTTTCAATAACAGGCTTTTACATGATATGTGCTTCTACTACTTCATTTATATATATATTTTTTTTAAATCTGTTTATTAGGATTTTCACATAATATAAATTCAATATGAAACAACGAAGTAGCAGACAATGGAGATTATGAAGTTAAGGCTAAAGTTGACAAATACATTATAGTCTGTTAAGAGAGGGAAAGTTCAGATCCGTAGAATCTAGACTTGTGGACTCCAAACCATAAATCCGTATTTTGTCACAAGATTATTGAACTAACATTAACCAAGGGATATAGTGTTTATGTGAATCTGTCTTGTACATCAAAACTGTGGGGTCAAAACCGTAGGGGTCTCCATCAACGCTTTATCATCAGAATCATAAAGAAAGGTGTATACACCTCTATAACCAGATTACTTTTTCCTAAATAACAATAAACATAATAATGAGGTTCCATTCTTTTGGAATTCGGTATCCTGACATATATATAACACTAAACAGAGGAAAGAGAAAAGAAAGAGAAGTAAAAAGTGAGTGCTCAAAAGAGGAGGGAAGGGGAAGGGGAGGGTAACACATAAGGGGAATGATTGGGGAATATAAGGATGTCCTAGCTAGAAATATATAGTGAGAAGAATCGCAATTGATGCAGTAGCACAATTATAGGAAACATGGTGTTCTTGTCCCAAAGGTACTAGTAGATATTAGTGTGGAGGGTCACGGCAAGGTGTCTTCCAATAATTTCCTATGCAAGAACCATTCTGTGTGTTCAAAAACCTTAAATATTTGAGTCTGTGTGGTCTGATCCCGTGAATCAATATATAGTCCCCATTTTTTATAAAAGGTTTTAATCCCTGATTCAATATTAATTTGGGCCGATTTTCAGTCATAGTATAAGATCTGCAAAAGTTTACTGTGCACCTCCGTCAGAGTCGGCGATGTGGACAAGAGCCAGTGAGACAGGATAATTTTTTTGATACCGTTACTAGGATGGTTAGAAATGGTTGTATTTTCCGTCTCCCTGGTCCTAAGTCCCATTCTGAGAAGTTTGCACACAGGCAAGATAGCGGCGTCGCTTCCACATGGATGTGTAATAGCTGGTTAATAAAGGCCATTACTTTATGCCAGAAGCGGCGGATCAGACCACACTCCCAAAACATGTGATAAAACGAGGCTACACTGACATGAAGTAAAATCAAATATATAGATCTGTATTGCCTCAGAAAGTGGGCTTTAAACTTTTAAGTAGACATCATGAAAGGGTCCCTTTAAATTCCAATGAATGATCAGTCTTCTTGCAGTGGAAAGTTTCTATCAACCTTTGGCCTAGCTCATGACTAAGAGAATAAGTGCATACGTGGTGCTTAGATAAAGACCCTCTTGTTTAGATAACCAGAACTTAATGACTTTTTAAGGTTTTGATAAGCACATATCAGATGTACCTTCGGTTTTAGAAAAGAGCATCATGACATATGAACAGAGATGACCTTTCCGCTTAGGAAGCATTTTAAGAAACTCCACTGGTTTCAATGGGAGATCCAAGACTTATGGGACCAACCTGCCATCCTCAGGAAAAGATCAGCCACTACATCTAAGCACAGCTGACCATATTTGGATTTCCTGTTTGTGATTACCAGCCAATCAATATTCCCCTTGCTATCAGAAGATACGCCCCATTGATTAATCAATTATGAACTATTGTATAATTCTGTACTATATATGTGAGCCTGAAATCCCCTGAAGGGACGGGCATCATTGGTGAAGTCTGTACTGGGTCACGTTTCTCTGCGCAGAAATATAGGCGTGGCCTCTTTGATAATAAATTCTATATGCTGAATATCATCACTATGGAGACTCCCCACTTCTTTTAATTAATTCGGCATTAACATTTGAGGGCATCGTCCTACTGGCTACGACAACCCATCTTCTACGGAAACCAGCTTTCCCAGGCACAGACAGAGAGGACAGCCGCGGCTTGAAGGTAACTATACCATATTTTTTTATATACACAGTAAGATACTGTCCCCTCTGCTCTGCTGCCTGGTCGAAGTATTCTGTAGCTGATGGGACGCTAGTCATTGAACTCAGGACCCGTATGTTGGTGAGTTCTGGTGATGTATTATTCAGGCATAATTAATGAAAGTAACTCAAATAACAAATATACTGTATGCTAAAAGCTGTGTTCTAATCTTTTGCTGATATACTGTTAAGGAAATAAGCCGGAGCGTGTTGTTGCCTCGTTCTGTTTGATTCATCCACTGTATTTGTGTTTGTGACTAGTCTAAAGTGCAGAAGATAAGAATTGTTGTAGCTACTGAGAAAAGCAAAGTGTTTTTTTTATATATGAGAAGAGAAAAAAAGTGTTTTTTAATCCCTATGGAGGGATGAGGAGTTAAGGAAATAAGTCACTTATTTATATAGGGTACACGATTGGCATATCTAAAGTTGTGAAAGACGCTGCTACGCTGTCTATTTGAAGACTCTTTTGTGGCCACATAAGGAGCAGTCCGGGCACTAAATTGGGAGAAATAAGATACAGAGTTGTTGTGAAGAAATGGGAAGTGACTTCTCAAAGTGTAGTGACGGTACCGCGGTGAATTGTATGCTTAGTATTTATGGACGACCTTGCGTCCAGTTTATTTCAAAGTGGAGTGATATCACGCAGAATGAGACAACACCATTTCCTGCTACGGGAAGTTTCAATCCTGCAGTACTGCAATCCCTTGAGAACAGAATCAAATCAGTTATAAAACCTAATGATCGTATTAAACATTTACAAGTTTTAGAGTTATGGAAAAAAGAAATGTGTAACTGGACTGCAAATAATGATATTAAGACTAATCTCTGTATGGAAACATGTGACACTGCAAACACACACAACCATCCTCCCCCATACCACAATATCTCACACCCGCCAGCTTCGGGCACCCCGCCAGCAGCACGAGCCACAGCACCCCCTTCACTCACAGACAGCACGCAACAACCACACACTACACCTGCTACACATAGCCATGCCCACGCAAGCCTACAAGAACTCCAGGACCCAAAAACACTACATGACAGTATACAAGAACTAGCATCCATTATATCAAGACAGCGTGTATTTCATTGCACAGGTAAACAAGAAGTAATTGACACTGCCACGCAAGATCAGCTTGCAGCATATAGGTACCCACAGATTAGGAACTTATGGAAACTAATACTGATACTATAGCATTGAACACTATGCGTACAATTACATTACCGGGTAGAGCAGAGGTGAAAGGTGAAGGAGATACCATTGTTAGCCCGGCTATGCCAGCCTCCTCAGTGGAGGTTAGTTACCCACTATCAAAAAACCTGACGTGTTAAGTATAAAAGCAGGATTCCCCGACCCAAGAAAAAAAAAAAACCTCTAATGCCACTTGCAAGTACCTCTCACAGGAGTATTATGTACACATACAGACTCCCTGCCACCAGCATGATCACCAAGGACCCCGGGTGGGCAATCATGCCCACCACAGTGGTCCACACAATCAGATGTCAGCGATAGGAGTCTCAGGGCAAATACAACACCTGCCAATAATGAAATGATACACACACCTTCTTGCTAGCATCCAATGCACCAGCAAACTTGCTGGACCGTGACCTACTATGCAAACTTAAAGGCACCATCAACTGCACAGAGAATGGCATTTATTTAGATATTCCAAAATCACTAGAAAGCACTGCACAAGCGCTGCTAGACACACTTGTCACAGTTATCACCCAACAGATAAACACTCCTACTTCTAAATCACACAGCCTTACCACGGAGCACACAGTTTCTACAGTAGGAAATTAACCAGAGTTGCGATATGGAATAAAAGAACTTATATCAGTGACATCACCTGCATATAGAAAACCCAACATACCCCTAGATGAACCACAGATCATATTACTTATAGACATCTTCCCTTCAGGCATTGACTGGAAGCTATGTAACTGCTTAAACATATACTTCAAAACCTTATTTCATAAATATATATGTCATAACTTTATATGCAAGTTAAATGTTTTGTTCTGGCGCAGCGTTTACAGTACAATTTTTTTTCTATGTGTATGTATGTGTATGTGTGTGTATGCATGTGTATATATGGTATATGTGATTGTATTATTGGGAAAAACATTTATGTTTCTTGTTACTATGAATTTTAAGAATGATATTAACATTACTATTTATTTTCACAGTGTTTAAGCGCATATAGTTTGGACGATGATGAAATATTTATTTTTACTTTTTCTACCCACACATTCAACCCTGGTTGTATTTTTTATTACCAAATACATGTGGTGAATTTTTTTTATTTTAATTCTTTATTTTTCATTTTGCAAATTGAAAACAGTGGTCCATATAGAGTAGTAAAAATAAACATAGACAGTGGTGAATTTTTTAAACATTGTTCCTTTCTTTTTGCTACTGGCCGCTTAATTGAGTCACCTATTATTTCAGACAATCCCCTTCAAAATAACGCCAAGGACATACCACACAGAAGTAACGTATCTACCGACATAATTTAATTTTTCTCTACCTCATTTTTCTCATATTGCTGTTTTGGTTTTTTTTTCTCTAAATATTATATTTTCAAACTTTAATGGTCATAACCCTTAATTTAATTTACCTGTAGTTACCCAAGGCTTATTGTACTCTATTTCTATTGTATCAGTTTGCCATGTTTTTTTACATTCCCAAATTATTAGATTTCTGCATGTTTCTTTGTGTTCAGCTTCAGCTGCAATATAATGAGAGGTTTTTTTTCTGTATGTGTAGCTGAACAGGGGCATTAGGTCTCCTCATCAGAAGGCCTAGTCTCCCTGGCTGCTCTGATTGGGTATTATCTCCTATATATGTGTTTCCCTACTCTCATTCCATGCTGGTCATAGTTCCTAGTTGCTGCAGGAGCCCTTATCACTCTGTTCCAATCCCGGGCTCTAAGCATCCATCGACCGTGCCAGATCTAGTGTCCAGTTTTTGCTCTGTACCAGCCTTCTATAAAATTACATTGCTGCATTATGTATCTTTATTTTTCTTTAGTATTAGTTAAGTACTAGATGCTACATATAGTACCATTCCTCCCAGCAAGGAGGTTATCTCAGTTAAGCTCTCCTCAGGATTAACTTTTCCCCAAGAGTGCCTCATCCCCTCAGTACTTTAGTTTTAGTTATTATGCAATGCAATTGTTTGCCTTCCCTTCACCCCACTGATCCTCACTGCCCATGAAATTCTCTTAGGGTTTAGTTCCTGCCGGCTTTGATTCAGGTCACCTAGGGGTTGAGCTCACACTACCGCCAGTGGCGTAAGTCCTGGTGGGCATCCCAGTACCGGTAGACATATAGAGTCTTATGGGAAAAGCGGCTCTTATAGGCAAGAAGACCTGCTGAGTGTGTTCTATGAGTCTCAATCCCAGGTGTACAGGGGTCACTGCTTGAAGACCAAAGCACCACTGAATTCCAAAGGAAGATCTCCATTCCAATTAACAGTTATTTGACCATATAACAATATAAGAGTTTTATTACTGTAATGTCAAAGCCAACAAAGTGGTACAAGCATTATAAAACAATACAGGTTTGGTTTTGTGACAAGGTTGTCCCAAAGGGGGGGAGAGTAGAACATATTTGGTATAGGCAAAGATATTGTTACTATCAATAGCTGTATGGCGCATATCACAGCAAGTTTATATTAGAGAAGATATAAAAGTGGAAAAAGTAAAAGTATGTAGTATAATAGATGGAGCAATATGAATGTTGCGTGAAAGTTTGAAGACTAGAAGAAGGGTCCGTCTTCAGAAGGACGAAAGAAGGAGACTATTGTAGTAAGCAAGATAATGAGATACCACCTAGTCATCCCACACACGACAATGATATTGCAATGTGAAAGGAAACTGTACAGTCACAAAAAAAAACAAAAAACAGTTTAGTTTACTTTTCCTATGAATGTAAGGTAATGGGAAAGAATACCCCGCTCTACACAAGGACCTTTCCCAGGCGATATAGAATAATTCTATCCACCATATAAGAAATATGTTTTAGTATATTGTAAAGTGTTTAGTGGGCAGCCAGAAACACTGGTTGGCCACATTTTGATAGACAAATATGTATATTTGATCATGAGAGTCTAATCCACAAGCACACTGCCCTATAAATCTTGGACCTCAGAGAGTCCCAACATGGTAACAATTTTTGTTGTCAACAGTCACAGGGAACACAGTGTGGAGTTGGCATAGTCTTGCATACACACCAGTTGATGTCTATTGCTCCACTAACCCTGTTCCCAAGAACCTGTTTCCATATTAGATTTTCATTAGCACATGCTCAGATTATAGAGTAAACCTGAAAGAAGATCATGCTGAAATAAATAACAGCACCACAGATTTAATCCATGCCTTAAAGGGAAAAGATACACCAGAGCGCAGTCTCCTCACAGGCAAACAGCAGTGCTGGGACCAGCTGGCATGATATGAAGCCTGGTGAGTTTATGAATGGTCCGCAATTCTCTTTTCAGGTCTCCTTATACAGTAGATCACTGGGGAAGGACCAGGTCAAGGACTACCTCCACCTAGGAAAGTTGCTGAGAGAAACCCACCTGGAGAAGCTAAAAGCACCAACGAGGGGGGCTGATCTCACCCTAGGTTTGGAGGAACTGTTCTAAGGACAGTAAATAGTTTAATGCCTTGTTTGGTAAGGATGGTAAAATGAAAGAATGTGGGGCAGATGAGAATGTCCTGCTGCCCTGAGCCTGATGAATAAAAGGAATCACAAATCCCTATAAGGTGTATTAAGTTTAAGAAAAGACCTGTCCATGATAGATTGGATGGCAGATAATATATTTCATACAAAATTGAATGAGGGGGGGAAAAAAGGATGTGGAGCGGAACCAGGTTCCTGGTGATGTGGCAAGTAAGGTAACAATTCACTTGTGGGTTCTATGTGACTGACAACAATTTTCCCTACATCATGGTCCATAATGGTTTAAGGAAAATAACATACAATATGTTCCCCACACTGACCATGGCATATGAAAACATAATGAACAACGATAGGAATATGTACTAAATAATGTAAAAATAAGATACTGAAAAATAATCACCTATTAATTGACACACGCTTATCAATCCCTTGTCCCATGCTTATATGCTACACAATGCTACATGCTTATCCCATGTTTATAGAGCTAAAATAAAATTATTTACAATTAAACTACTATAAAACCATACCCATACTGATATGCCTTTTGGCTTGTTATATAGACTTGTGATAGACCTGAGAAGTTTAACTTTTATAGACTAGCTACAATTATCAATGCACCAAATACAGCTATAGCCTTCATAAATGAAGAACTCAAGAGAAGTAAGAGATGGTATGATACCAAAATAGAGTAGCCATTGATAACCCACTACTTAAAGCAGAAAGTGGTTGTGAACAATTCAAAGGAATGTGTTGTTTTAACATCTCAGATAATTATAATCCCATTGTACAAAAGGTGAAGTTGTTGCAGGATATACAAGAACATATGACCCAACCGGCTAATTGGGACCCCTTTGGATGGATAGGAGCCGGAATCTCAAAATGGCTTTACCACATACTACACTATGTTATAATAATAATAATAATAATAATAATAATAATTTTTATAATTTATGTGACAATAAAATGCAAACCTGTTCTGGGGCGGTCATGTGGGAGAGTACTCACAAGGCCGGAGAGAGAGCCAAGAACCAAGCTTATGGTAATGACTCCTGTTACCTACACTGCAGTAAACCCACACATAATGAATCAAATGAATCAGTAGGTTATTACACATAAACAAGATTATCAGAAATATACCCTAATAGGTGCTTACACGCTCATGCATCATATGTACACTTAGGAAGAAGGAACCTCCACCTATATAGCCAAGTTGAAGAAAAGAAGAATGCATTCTGTCGCTACCCCTTTCATTTCTCTTATCTATTTAAATTTTCTGGAGGGTTGAGACTTTTCGCATCGATACCCAATGGACTAGTGCCAGCGACTGCATCCAGAAGATGGATTTTCCTTTTACTATCTCACATCTCACACTCATTTGAATGAAAATGTTGAATTTCATAGATATTTGATTTACCATATGTTGTGTTTAGATAATAAACAAGAGAGGGGAATGATGAAGTAAAATCAAATATATAGATCTGTATTGCCTCAGAAATTGGGCTTTAAACTTTTAAGTAGACATCATGAAAGGGTCCCTTTAAATTCCAATGAATGATCAGTCTTCTTGCAGTGGAAAGTTTCTATCAACCTTTGGCCTAGCTCATGACTAAGAGAATAAGTGCATACGTGGTGCTTAGATAAAGACCCTCTTGTTTAGATAACCAGAACTTAATGACTTTTTATGGTTTTGATAAGCACATATCAGATGGACCTTCGGTTTTAGAAAAGAGCATCATGACATATGAACAGAGATGAACAGAGATGACCTTTCTGCTTAGGAAGCATTTTAAGAAACTCCATTGGTTTCAATGGGAGATCCAAGACTTATGGGACCAACCTGCCATCCTCAGGAAAAGATCAGCCACTACATCTAAGCACAACTGACCATATTTGGATTTCCTGTTTGTGATTACCAGCCAATCAATATTCCCCTTGCTATCAGAAGATACGCCCCATTGATTAATCAATTATGAACTATTGTATAATTCTGTACTATATATGTGAGCCTGAAATCCCCTGAAGGGACGGGCATCATTGGTGAAGTCTGTACTGGGTCACGTTTCTCTGCGCAGAAGTATAGGCGTGGCCTCTTTGATAATAAATTCTATATGCTGAATATCATCACTATGGAGACTCCCCACTTCTTTTAATTAATTCGGCATTAACAACTGACATGACATTTGGGACATTCCCCAGATTCCGTGGGATTAAATCGGGCATGTTGTGTGGGGGAAATATATGCCCTCTGTAGGGTGTAAAGATGTACCTCCTGTAAGTACGGGGAGGCTAAGGCTTTCAGAGAGGAGATATAGTGCTCACTGAGTTGCTGATGGGAAGTTAGACTGGGTATATCTTTTCGCCATTGGTCTAATAATCTATTCCATCTGTGTTCTGTTGATCTAGAAGTCAGGATGTTATATATCTGTCTGATGCGTGTGGGTCCAACTCTGTGTGCAGCAAGTGAAAGTGACAGTGGGGTGGAAAGAGAAGAGTTGTCTTGGGGGTGGTTATGTTTGGGATTTGTGGGGTTTAAATAGTGTCTGACTTGTAGGTACATGTAAAAGTGGGTGTGAGGTAGGTTGAACTTCTCTTGGAGGAAGGAAAAAGACCGCATTGAGCCTCCCGGATCAAAGACCCTGGAGGAGTTAGAGAGACCCTTCTCTTTCCAGAGTCGGTAATTAGGATTAATAAGAGATGGGGGAAATGCAGGGTTGCCCCATAGTGGGATGCATGGTGAGATTTCTGGATTACTCCTGAATTTTTTGTGTAGGGAGCGCCAGTTATAATAGATATCATGGAAAAGGGGATTATTGCGAATCGATGAGGGGATCAAAGAAGGTTTACAAAGTAAGGTAAGGTAGACACACCAGGTGGGGTAAAACAAATGATTGAGGATCTAGGTAGACTAGAGGAATGGTCAAGAGTCTGGCAATTACAGTTTAATGCCAAAAAATGCAAAATCATGCACTTGGGTCTCAAAAATCCTAAAGCTAAATACAGTATTAATGGCACTATACTGGAAACTACTGAGGAGGAAAGGGATCTAGGAGTCACTATTTCAGATGACTTAAAAGCAGGTAAGCAATGTAACTAACAAGGCAATGAGGAAGGCTAGTCAGATGCTTGGCTGCATTGGGAGAGGAATCAGCAGCAGAAAGAAAGAAGTAATAATGCCACTGTATAGGTCATTGGTACGGCCTCATCTAGAATACTGTATTCAGTTCTGGAGGCCATATCTTCAAAAGGATATTAATACATTAGAAACTGTACAAAGGAGGGCAACTAAAATGGTGCATGGCCTACATCACAAAACATACCCAGTAAGACTAAGAAATCTCAATATGTATAGTTTGGAGCAGAGAAGGGAAAGGGGGGACATGATAGAAACTTTCAAATATATGAAGGGTTTTAACAAAGTCCAGGAGGGAAACATTCTCCAAATGAAGAGAAGCAATAGGACACGAGGACATGCACTGAGACTGGAGGGGGGGAGGTTCAGGGGAAATTTGCGGAAAAATTATTTCACAGAAAGGGTAGTGGACAAGTGGAATAGCCTCCCATCAGAGGTGGTAGAGGCTAAGACAGTAGAGCAATTTAAACATGCATGGGATAGACATAAGGATATCCTTACAAAGAAATAAAGGATCAAATAAGGTTAGTGATAAAAAATAATATAAAAAATAAATAAATAAGGGGCAGACTAGATGGGCCAAGTGGTTCTTATCTGCCGACAAATTCTATGTTTCAAAGTAGCAGAGCTCCCGGGGAATAAGGAGCGAACAAGGCCTCATCCAGTGCAGAGTCAGTGAAGAGTTCCCTATCAAACAGCCAGTCAGCAGCGAAACGAAACAGCGAAGCCATTGAATAAGACGCGTAATCAGGGACCCCGAACCCACCCTCCAACTTAGGAGCCATCAGCTTGTCTAAAGCTATGAATGATTTTTTTCCTTTCCACAAGAATTTTGACATCATTTTCTGTAGGTATTGGATGTCTCGATTATTAAGTCGGATTGGGAGCATTTGCATAAGGTAAAACAGTTTGGGGAAGATGATGTTTTGTAACACTGCTATCCTCCCCAACAGTGACAAGGGAAGTCATTTCCAACTATCCAAAAGTGTTGTTACTCGTGCCAGGCTAGGGGAGTGATTCTCCTCGTACAATCTAGACAGATTCGCCGGGATTTGGATCCCTAGGTATGTGATTTTTGTGGGGGCAATTTTGAAAGAAAGTGATGAAAGGAGATCTGATAGGACATTTGTAGTGGGGCCTAAGAGTAACATGTCTGATTCAGCTACATTAATCCTATATCCTGCCCTATTTCCAAATGTCTGAATCAGGCCCAGGAACTCTGGGATGGAGGTCACTGGGTCTGAGACAATGTCATCGGCAAAAAGAGCCAGGCGGAGATCCACGTCCCCTATTATGATTCCTTTAAATCTTGGGGATTGTCGTAAGGCTATCGCCAGAGGCTCCAGCGCTATGGCGAAGAGTAAGGGTGACAGGGGGCATCCCTGTCTGGTTCCTCTATGTATCTCAAAAGCTGGGGATAGAACTCCATTACACCAGACCTGCGTCCGAGGAGTAGTGTAAAGGAGTTTCAGGAGATTTACAAAAGGGGCAGGAAAGCCAAAAAGTGAAAGAGAAGAGAAAAGGTGATCCCAGTCACCCAGATCGAACGCTTTTTCTGCGTCAAGAGATAGGATAAATGGGTGAGTGGCGAGAGAAAAAGAGGAGGAGGAAGCATAGATAGCTGACAGGACCCGTCGTACGTTGACCTCAGAGTGTCTTCGCCAGATAAATCCTGTTTGGTCCTTATGTATAATATGTATAATATAATATAATATATATAATATAATATTAAAATGTTTAATCCGATCCGCTAATATTTTGGTAAGTAACTTGTAATCGAGATTCAGTAAAGAGATTGGGCGGTATGATCCCGGCTGAGAGAGGTCCTTCCCGGGTTTAGGAAGAACCTTGAGAATGGCTGTATTAAAATGTCTGGGAAGAGTGTCAGTGGTCAAAACCGCATTCAGGACCGACACCAAAGTCTCACCAAAATGACATTTCTGACTTCTTCAAGTGTGATGGGATCTAGCAATGATTGAACCATATTGGGGAGTAATCGTGGAACAGGAAGTGTGTCCCAAAAGGTAGAGGGCCATGGGGAGACTGTAGGGGGAGATTCGGGCAAAGGAGGTGGAGTTGGGGAGTATAGGCCTTCATAAAAGGATCTCAAAATGTCAGAGATTTCTTGGTTAGTAGTGGTTAGCGCACCAGTGGATGTGCGAAGTGGGTGCGTGAACCATTTAGTAAAGTCGTCAATAATTTTCCAGTTCTATTGCCAAATTTAAAGAATTTATAATTTACGGAAAAGGAGAATCTACTTCCCATAGATGACATGAATTCGTCAAAATGAGTTTTAGAGTTAAGATAAATGAGGCGGTTTTGTGGGGTAGGGGAGGATTTGTATTGCTGGTAGGCTGTTGACAGGGGCCTCTGAAACTCTAAATATTGAGTGGCATATTTTTTATTATTAGCTGAGACGTATGATATATCATCACCCCGGAGAACTGATTTCGCAGTCATCCAGAACAATATAGGAACTTCTTCTAGATGGGATACATTATTAGTCAGAAAAGATTCCCAGGAGGATTCCAATTTCTGTTGGAATTTTAGGGAGTTTGCGAGATATGACGGGAACCGCCATAATTTAGGAGATGGGGAGGAGACATTTGGAAAGTGAAGGGTCGCAGTTACCAGGGCATGATTCGAGAGGGCTATGGTCTCAATTTGGGAGTCAGACACATGAGGAAGTAAAGAATGGGATAATAAAATGTAATCTATCCTGGATAGTGTGTGATGTGCAGCGGAGAGGCATGTGTATTCTTTTTCTGTGGGGTGCAGAGCCCTCCAGATATCTACTGCTTGTAATCTTTCTGCTAAAAAGGGAACTCCAAGTTTGGGCAGTGGGAGATGTCTCGCGGGAAGATGAGACCTATCTAGATAGGAGGAAGAGATAAGGTTAAAATCACCACCTAGGAGCAAAGGTTCTGTTAAAAAGGGGGTCAATTTAGCTAGTAGAGACTGAAAAAACATCTTGTTATAAACATTAGGAGCGTAAACGTTGCATATGGTGTACATTTTACCATTAATCTTTGCAGATAATATAACATAACGACCATCTGGGTCAGTTAAAGTGGAAACCACCTCCGTGAGAATATGACTTTTTACCAATACGACAACACCCCTAGCTTTAGAATTATATGAGCTAAAACCCAGTACCTGCCAGTTTAAGGTGTTCAATTTCACCGTCTCCTCCTGTGTGAGGTGCGTTTCCTGCAGGAAAGCCAGATCTATCCGTTGTTTGTTGAGATAAAGGATTATTTTCCGTCTCTTCACTGGGGAGTTAAATCCCCCTACATTCCAAGTTCCCACTACTAAGTCAGGCATGTTGTCGTGTCAAAGATTAAACATATACACCAACCACTATCAGCTTTATCCAGATAATGACAGTCACATCCTGGGAGGGGGGTAGGTGAGAGGGGGGAGGATAGAGACAATATAAGGGGGGGAGAAGCATTAGAAAAGAAAAAAGTAAACAACGGGTCGTACAATATGATAAACATTACCGTACTAATAACCATTTTAGCATTGACCAGTGACCTCCGGCTAACGGTCATATACAAGGACCAATAACAGTGGCCACGTGTATGAGCGTTAGAGGACATGAAAGCAATAGTGAGGTAGGATTTCCCCCACCACCGTCCTCTCATAAGTATCTATGCCCGCCCGAGAAGAAAAGTGAAGAGTCCCCATATATAAACTAATCTGTGAGGAGCAATATGTCACGAGTGGCAATCAGGGAGTGGGGATTACCAAAAGATAACTTCAGCTATCGCTGCAGACTAGAAATATGTCCAGCTAAATTGTACATCACTCTGTATGAGATAATCTCATATCTAAGTGAGCTGAGTTATCTATATTCCTAGATGCAATCGTGTGAAGAAAATACAGAGAAATGGGTTCAACAGAAATGCGGACAACAGGTGTCAAGCCGTGTGTTCCCTTTGTCAAGCTGTAATAAGTAGGGGTAAGGACGTTAACCACCTCGGAACATCCTCCCTTATACGTCACCTGCAGCGCATTCATAATAAGTCAGTGACAAGTTCAAAAACTTTTGGCGACAGCGGAAGCAGTCCACTGACCAGTAAATCCCTTCCTCTTGTAACCAAGCTCACGCAAACCACCCCACCAACTCCCTCAGTGTCAATATCCTTCTTCCCCAGGAATGCCAATAGTCCTGCAGGCCATGTCACTGGCAATTCTGACGAGTCCTCTCCTGCCTGGGATTCCTCCGATGCATCCTTGCGTGTAACGCCTACTGCTGCTGGCGCTGTTGTTGCTGCTGGGAGTCGATGGTCATCCCAGAGGGGAAATCGTAAGACCACTTTTACTACTTCCACCAAGCAATTGACTGTCCAACAGTCCTTTGCGAGGAAGATGAAATATCAGAGCAGTCATCCTGCTGCAAAGCGGATAACTGAGGCCTTGGCATCCTGGGTGGTGAGAAACGTGGTTCCGGTATCCATCATTACTGCAGAGCCAACTAGAGACTTGTTGGAGGTACTGTGTCCCCGGTACCAAATACCATCTAGGTTCCATTTCTCTAGGCAGGCGATACCGAAAATGTACACAGACCTCAGAAAAAGAGTCACCAGTGTCCTAAAAAATGCAGTTGTACCCAATGTCCACTTAACCATGGACATGTGGACAAGTGGAGCAGGGCAGGCTCAGGACTATATGACTGTGACAGCCCACTGGGTAGATGTATGGACTCCCGCCGCAAGAACAGCAGCGGCGGCACCAGTAGCAGCATCTCGCAAACGCCAACTCTTTCCTAGGCAGGCTACGCTTTGTATCACCGCTTTCCAGAATACAGCTGAAAACCTCTTATGGCAACTGAGGAAGATCATCGCGGAATGGCTTACCCCAATTGGACTCTCCTGTGGATTTGTGGCATCGGACAACGCCAGCAATATTGTGTGTGCATTAAATCTGGGCAAATTGCAGCACGTCCCATGTTTTGCACATACCTTGAATTTGGTGGTGCAGAATTATTTAAAAAACGACAGGGGCGTGCAAGAGATGCTGTCGGTGGCCAGAAGAATTGCGGGACACTTTCGGCGTACAGGCACCACGTACAGAAGACTGGAGCACCACCAAAAACGCCTGAACCTGCCCTGCCATCATCTGAAGCAGGAGGTGGTAACGAGGTGGAATTCAACCCTCTATATGCTTCAGAGGTTGGAGGAGCAGCAAAAGGCCATTCAAGCCTATATAACTGAGCACGATATAGGAGGTGGAATGCACCTGTCTCAAGCGCAGTGGAGAATGATTTCAACGTTGTGCAAGGTTCTGCAACCTTTTGAACTTGCCACACGTGAAGTCAGTTCAGACACTGCCAGCCTGAGTCAGGTCATTCCCCTCATCAGGCTTTTGCAGAAGAAGCTGGAGACATTGAAGGAGGAGCTAACACAGAGCGATTCCGCTAGGCATGTGGGACTTGTGGATGGAGCCCTTAATTCGCTTAACAAGGATTCACGGGTGGTCAATCTGTTGAAATCAGAGCACTACATTTTGGCCACCGTGCTCGATCCTAGATTTAAAACCTACCTTGGATCTCTCTTTCCGGCAGACACAAGTCTGCTGGGGTTCAAAGACCTGCTGGTGAGAAAATTGTCAAGTCAAGCGGAACGCGACCTGTCAACATCTCCTCCTTCACATTCTCCCGCAACTGGGGGTGCGAGGAAAAGGCTCAGAATTCCGAGCCCACCCGCTGGCGGTGATGCAGGGCAGTCTGGAGCGACTGCTGATGCTGACATCTGGTCCGGACTGAAGGACCTGACAACGATTACGGACATGTCGTCTACTGTCACTGCATATGATTCTCTCCCCATTGAAAGAATGGTGGAGGATTATATGAGTGACCGCATCCAAGTAGGCACGTCAGACAGTCCGTACTTATACTGGCAGGAAAAAGGGGCAATTTGGAGGCCCTTGCACAAACTGGCTTTATTCTACCTAAGTTGCCCTCCCACAAGTGTGTACTCCGAAAGAGTGTTTAGTGCCGCCGCTCACCTTGTCAGCAATCGGCATACGAGGTTACATCCAGAAAATGTGGAGAAGATGATGTTCATTAAAATGAATTATAAATCAATTCCTCCGTGTAGACATTGACCAGCAGCAATTGCCTCCACAAAGTACACAGGGAGCTGAGATGGTGGATTCCAGTGGGGACGAATTGATAATCTGTGAGGAGGGGGATGTACACGGTGATATATCGGAGGATGATGATGAGGTGGACATCTTGCCTCTGTAGAGCCAGTTTGTGCAAGGAGAGATTAATTGCTTCTTTTTTGGTGGGGGTCCAAACCAACCCGTCATTTCAGTCACAGTCGTGTGGCAGACCCTGTCACTGAAATGATGGGTTGGTTAAAGTGTGCATGTCCTGTTTATACAACATAAGGGTGGGTGGGTGGGAGGGCCCAAGGACAATTCCATCTTGCACCTCTTTTTTCTTTCATTTTTCTTTGCGTCATGTGCTGTTTGGGGAGTGTTTTTTGGAAGGGCCAGGTGTTTGTGTCGGCCACTAGGGTCGCTTATCTTAGTCACACAGCTACCTCATTGCGACTCTTTTTTTCTTTGCGTCATGTGCTGTTTGGGGAGTGTTTTTTGAAAGGGCCATCCTGCGTGACACTGCAGTGACACTCCTAGATGGGCCAGGTGTTTGTGTCGGCCACTAGGGTCGCTTATCTTAGTCACACAGCTACCTCATTGCGCCTCTTTTTTTCTTTGCGTCATGTGCTGTTTGGGGAGTGTTTTTTTGGAAGGGCCATCCTGCGTGACACTGCAGTGCCACTCCTAGAAGGGCCAGGTGTTTGTGTCGGCCACTTGGGTCGCTGAGCTTAGTCATCCAGCGACCTCGGTGCAAATTTTAGGACTAAAAATAATATTTTGAGGTGTGAGGTGTTCAGAATAGACTGAAAATGAGTGGAAATTATGGTTATTGAGGTTAATAATACTTTGGGATCAAAATGACCCCCAAATTCTATGATTTAAGCTGTTTTTTAGGGTTTTTTGAAAAAAACACCCGAATCCAAAACACACCCGAATCCGACAAAAAAAAAATCGGTGAGGTTTTGCCAAAACGTGTTCGAACCCAAAACACGGCCGCGGAACCGAACACAAAACCCGAAAAATTTCCGGTGCTCATCACTAGTAAATATAGATAAGATACCACTAAAACAAATGGACAATGGAGAGGCCAAGCTAAGATGTATACTTGTGAATGCAAGAAGCCTATCGGGTAAAATGGGGGAATTGGAATGGCTTGTATCAAAGTCTCAGTATGATATTATAGGTATTACGGAAACATGGTGGGACGACTCTCATGACTGGGTTGGGAATTTGGAGGGATATTTTAGACAGGCACTAAACGAGATTGATTGGGAAGTTTTGTTTCATGGTAAAGACACAACGGTAATGTGGGTAGCTTTAAAAGGGTTGCTTGATAGCAATATTTACAAATTCATTCCCATGAGCATATTCACAAATTCATTCCCATGAGCAGTAAACGCAGGAGTACTAAAAACAAACCAATGTGGCTTAATAAGGGGGTCAAAGAAGCAATGGCTAAAAAGAGGCGTGCTTTCAAAACATTTAAATCTAATGGAGGGAAGGAGTCATTCCAGCATTACAAGGAATGCAATAAAAAATGCAAAAAAGTAATAATTGCAGCAAAATTGTAAATAAAAAGCAAATCGCTATAGAGAGTAAAAACAATCCTAAAAAGTTTTATAAATACATAAACAGTAAAAAGTTAAAGGAGAACGTAGGCCCATTAAAAGATGAATTGGGAGCTTTGATAAACAATGATAAAATAAAAGCGGAAATACTGAACAATTTTTTTCCTCAGTATTCACCAGGGAGGATCAGTCAGAGAAAGTAGTGCATAAAGATAGTGAAGGTAATGACTCTTGGCTGGATACTTGTTGTCCTGGAGAGACTAAGCAAAATAAAGATCCCAATACTTGATTTTCCACAGTTCAATCAGATCAGGCAAGGTACCTAAGGATTGGCGCATAGCGGAGGTAGTGCCTTTATTTAAAATGGGAACTTAAAATAATCCTGGTAATTATAGACCAGTTAGCTTAACCTCTATAGTGGGCAAATTATTGGAAGGTATTTTGAGGGATAGCATAGAGGATTATCTGCAGGTTAATAAGATTATTAGCAAAAGTCAGCATGGGTTTGTAAGGGACAGATCATGTCAAACTAACAATTAGCTTCTACGAGGAAGTGAGCGAGAATCTTGATCAGGGAAAAGCAGTGGAGGTGGTGTATTTAGATTTTGCAAAAGCCTTCAAAACAGTTCCTCACAGGAGACTGATCATCAAATTAAGGGAACTTAGTCTAGGATATACTATTTGTACATGGCTAGGTAATTGGCTGGATAACAGAGTACGAGTAATGGTAAATGGGATGTTCTACAGCTGGGCACCAGTAGTTAGCGGAATACCACAAGGGTCCATACTTGGCCCGCTACTGTTCAATATATTTAGCAACAATCTAGGAATAGTCCTGGAAAGCACAGTGTCAATCTTTGTGGATGATTCTAAGCTGTGTAAGGTAATTAATTCAGATAGCGATGTGGAGTCTCTACAAAATGACTTATTTAAACTTGAAGCCTGGGCGTCTAAATGGGGAATGAGGTTCAATGTAGAAAAATGCTAAATTATGCATTTTGGGTAAAAACACAATATTGTGTTAAATTTTTGGCACCATATTATAAAAAAGATATGAGAACTAGAAAGGGTTCAAAGGCGGGCTACTAAATTGAATAAAGGGTTAGAGTCTCTGGAGTACGCAGCAACTAAGAGGAGACATTAATATCTACAAATATGTAAAGGGTCAGCACAAGGAGCTAGCAGCGGATTTGTGTAGTAGAATAACCCTGTATAGGACACGTGGGCACTCGCTGAGGTATTTTTAGGTATGTACACTCAGTTTTGGGATCCAGGTATGCTGCATGTTGGGGGTGGTATACAGGGAGGGGGGAAGGGGAGGGTGTTGGGTTATATTTATTTTTTGAGCGGAAATGTATGTAGTGAAAGTACATGGTTTATTACTGTGCAATATAAGCAATGGTGTCTGGTTACTGAATCTGTATGTGACTGGGCTGACCGGCCGCTGGGCGATGCACTGATCATACCTTTGTTGTACTATGACGGGGATTAAGGTGGTATCGTGGAATGTGAGAGGGCTCAATGATAAAGTTAAGAGGTCTCTTGTGCTCCGACAGCTCAAACACTATGCCGCTGATATTGTCTGTCTTATGGAAACACACTTGGTAGGTAGTAAGATTCTCTCACTGAAGAGACCCTGGGTGTGTTGGGCATACCACTCTATGCACACGTCCGCCTCACACGGGGTTTCAGTCCTTATTAAGCGGACCGTCCCTTTTGTAATGGAATCTATACAAACAGATCCTTGGGGGAGATATGTGTTTTTGAAATGTAGGTTATTTTATGTTCCTGTCCTCCTGCTAGCAGTCTATGTGCCCCCTCCATACTCTCCCGATGTACTTAAGAGGGTTGCTGGGTTCATGGCCTTATCCCCCGGGGTGTCTGTTATTTGCTTGGGGGACTTCAATAATGTGCTAGACGTGGTAATGGATAGGCTCTCCATGTCTCCGTCTGCTGCAGGTCCTGGGGGGTCTGGGTTTGCAAATGTGGTGTCGGGGTTGGGCCTGGTCGATCCGTGGAGACTGAGACACCCTTCTCTTAAACAATACTCGTGTTTCTCACACTCCCATTCTTCGTTCTCTAGGATTGACCTGGCCCTCCTCTCGAGTGACATGGTTCCCCCGTTGGTAACATTAGATATGAGACTAGAGGTATATCAGACCACTCCCCCTTGACCTTTAATTTAGACTTTAATTGCGATAGAGGCCAAGCTGTGTGGAAATTTAACCCATTCTGGTTCGTTCACATGGGAGACGGATCTGAAATGGTAGCCGCATGGCGGGAGTACTTCGAGCTGAATAGTACCGACCAGTCTATCTCTAACTTATGGGACACCTTTAAGGCCTTTATACGGGGGAGTTTGATTAAACGGGTGTCTGAGTTAAAATCCTTCTATAGGAGAAGGGAGGCTGAGTTGGAGGCCCGGAGTGCCGCTGCAGAACTACAATATTTGCAGGATTCTTTGATCAGTTCCAAGTCAGCCTGGTTGTCGGCTCAGAGGGAATGGAGAGACTACCTAATGGAAAAGACTCAGCATAGACTCCTTTTCTCATCCCATACCTTTTACGCTACGGGGACGGGGGACAGGCCGGGGACATACCTGGCCTCTCTTGCTCGGGGAGACAGACCTACTAGTGTGGTGGTAGAGATTGTGAGTGCTGAAGGTGTTCACCTGACCCAGACTCCACTGATGACGGCTGAATTTGTATCCTTCTATAGTCGCTTATATGAATCTAAATTGGACTGTACCTCATCACAATTAAATGATTATTTGGGCGGTGTCTGCTTCCCCACCTTGTCCGGGGAGGCTTGTGACCTTTTGGAGGCGCCTATTTCCCCTGATGAAGTTAGAGCAGCGATTGAGGCCTCTCCTAGTGGTAAAGCCCCGGGCTTGGATGGAATACCCTCCGAGGTCTATAAGCATAACTTGGATTTTTTTGTCCCCCGCTTACTTGAGTTATATGGCCAGATTTTTACACAGGAGTCTCTTCCCCCGTCTATGGCCTCCGCCATAGACGGAGGCAGTGATTGTGGTTCTCCCTAAACCTGACAAGGATCCTAAGAAAGTGGAGTCTTACCGTCCTATATCCCTCCTACCCACTGACATTAAAATTTTGGCTAAGAGATTGGCTGGTAGATTAAATACAGTTATTTCCCACATTATACACCCAGATCAGATGGGATTTATGCCTAATAAATCGACCTCCATTAATCTTAGACGTCTGTTTACCCACCTACAAATCCCCCGGGCGGACCCTTCCTCCTCCATTGTCGTTTCGTTAGATGCCGCTAAGGCTTTTGACTCGGTGGAGTGGGAATATTTATGGGAAGTTATGCGTAGATTTGGTATCGGCCCGAAATTTATTAAATATGTTCGACTGATGTACTCCTCTCCCTCGGCAAGGATGGCGGTCAATGGTTTCGTATCTCACTCCTTTCCCTTATCTAGAGGCACGCGACAGGGTTGCCCCTTGTCCCCTACTCTGTTTGCTATGGCCATTGAACCCCTGGCATGTCTTCTGAGAACAGATGCGGGTATTTATGGACTTAAAGTGGGTGCTCGGGAAGACAGAGTGGCCCTATATGCTGATGACATCCTGATGTTTGTGGATCGCTATGCTGAGTCTATACCTAGGATCTTGGAAATTATTGATGGGTTCGGGCGATACTCTGGTTTACTGATAAACTGGGAGAAATCCTCTATTATCCCACTTAAGGGCGAAGTCCCTGCCTCCCCGTTGGTGGTTCTTCCATTGAAGTGGGTGGAATCATTCAAATATTTGGGTATTTGGGTGTCTAATAACTCTCAAAAATTCTCTTCTCTTAATATCACTCCCCAAATAGTGTATCTCTGCGGCCGGGTGCAGACGTGGGGTAAGTTGCCCTTAACAGTCAGGGGGAGGGTTAATATGGTTAAAATGTTCTTCCAGTCCAAGCTTCTCTATGTCCTGCAGCAATCACCTGTCTATATTCCACAGAAGATTTTTAAACAAATAGACGGGTTGCTTTCCTCCCTGGTGTGGGCCAGTAAACGAGCACGCTTAAAACTAGATACCATGACCAGAACACGTGAAATGGAGGGTCTGGCCCTCCCCAATTTCCGTTTCTACTACTACGCGGCGCAACTGATACATGTCTGGGAATGGGTTAATGATCTCGGTCCCCTTCTGGTGTGGAAAATGGTGCACTCGGTGATGCGTGGCCATGGCGTTGACCCTAACAACCCTTTGGATAACATATATGGGTTACCGGAACTGTGTCATCTTCAGGTCCGAGAGGTTTGGGGAAGATGGGGAGTATCATCTTTGGGCCATGTATATAGTGATGGGATTCTTAACTCTTTCCAACAACTTCAACACGCACACAACATTCCATCAAGGTTCTTTTTTCAATTCCTACGGTTGAGACATGCACTGGCAGCCCAGTTCCCAAATGGCCCTCCAGTCTTAGCTGACTCCCCGGTTAAAACAATGTTGCAAACGCTAGACTCGGGACACTTAGTCTCTAGGATATATGGTCGTATCCTGCAAATGCACCACGGTGACCCTCTCACGGCTCTTCGGGTTGGTAGATGGGAATCAGATGTGGGTACGCTATCGGATGATGCATGGAATACTGCTATAGGAGCCCATCGGATCTCTACTTCCTCTGTTAGATACCAGCAAATACAACTATACATTCTACACAGGGTGTATATGACCCCGGTGAGATTAGCACATATCGGGGGTGCTCACAACTCGCAATGCCCTAGATGTGGAGTCGTGGATGCAGATTTCTGGCATTTACTGTGGTTGTGTCCTGGCGTGTCTGTGTTTTGGACGGCGGTTATACAGATCTTATGTGACACAGGTATTCCCTCCTTCGTATGTACTCCTGCACTTTGTACACTGCTGATTGTGGATGAGGAAGCCTTAGACCCACCTAGTAGGCGATATGTTATTAACCTATGCGCTTTAACTAGGGTCTGTATTTGCCGGCTATGGCTGGCCAGTGAGGCCCCGACATCTAGGGCGTGGATATCCCTGGTCAACAAAACAATTGCGCATGAAAAATTTGTGTTTCTGGCTAGGAAGGTTGAGAGGAAATGGTCCACAATATGGGGTAGATGGATGGACTCTAAATATTACAAAGTGAGATATAGCTAAACCCGTATTCTTCCTCGTGTGTCAGTATGGGATGTTGTGCGAGGGGGGCACCCCCGCGGCCGGTCTTGTCTTGCCTTGCTATGATATATGTAACATAATGTGACAATTCTGCTATGCTTATGAGTTTAAGGGAACTGTTATGCTTCGGATGTGTTGAACTAAGACACCGTTGCTATGTGACTATATGTTATATGAGTAATAATGTTTACTAAATGTATTATAGACTGCATACATGTACTGCTGTCTCCACACATGTTGGGTGTGGATAATGTTTGTGTGTTGTATGTGTGAAATGTTAAAGCAAAATTGAAAACCTCAATAAAAAATCTTGAATATAAAAAAAAAATGTTATCATAATGCTGATGCCATTGACCTGTGTGTGGCTGGCCGTGATGCTGATGCAAAGGAGATCAAAGCTGGTGGTGAAGAAAACCTGCAGAGTTCCAGCTTAGATGTGGAGAGGTGGCTCTCTAGGAGAAGGTAGATCTGATGGCGGGTAATAAAGTGCCAGATGTGGCAGCTTCTAGGTACACATTGTGGATCTTGTGGTGGCTGTGGTCTCTCAGGTTCTGGTCTAGGATTGGCTATCAACCATTGATGATCAGGAATCATTGATGGTCTATACCTGATGATAACTAGTTTTACCATCAAAGGAAGAGAGCCAGGTAGTTACCCATGTCTGGTCAGCTCACTGTTGGACAATAGGGAGTAAACAAAAAGGGACAATGGTACCTTATATGACTTATCCTTGAGTGTCCACTGTGGTGGTAGTAAACAATAGAAAACTAGGTCTAACATGAATGCATTGCTCCAAAGGGTAACAGATAACGTAACACAATTGCATATAATTAACAATAATAAGGTTGATTTAAACACAATATTGGGTGAGCAGTAATGGACATGTTATGGAGAATGAGGAAACAGATGAATCTATAGGGATATGGGGATAAAAAGTACATATCTGACATGAGAAATGAGGCATAGCTATATTGTCACAGACCTCTCATTTCCTCACAGTAGCCATGGGCCAGATGTTATTTCCCATCATTTACAGACTTCTCCCGCTGCACCGAGATGCTAGGCTGTCAGCCAGTAGCCCTGCACCGCTCCGGCTCTTACATATAGTGTGCTGTTCCTGCTGACGATCATAATTCTTATCATATAGAACTAAAGAATACTTCGATATAGTGGGCAATATAAACTGCCAGACATTTGTGGTTTATGTAATCTCCTGCATTTGCGGTTGCCAATATGTCGGTAGAACAATACGCTCTCTAGGTTTTTAGAACATAGAAGATTCATTCTTAAAAAGTCAACTAAACACCGTGTACCTAGACATGTTTGCTCACTCCATGGAGGTGATTGTGGGGTTCTGTCCATACAGGGAGTTGAACATATAAAACAGACATTCCGAGGTGGGGATAGATATAACCTCCTCTGTAAGAGGGAAGCATACTGGACTTGTATGATAGATACTTTGTTCCCTCTAGGTCTCAACGAAAACATTGAGCTGAATAATATATGAATCAATATCTGTATGTTATTCTATTTTATCCTATAGCTTCCTTATTTTTCTTCTTTCCTCCCCCTCTTTTTCCATTGCTGTTTTCTTATCCTTCTGTTAAGAAACTTAGTCTATATATACATATATATCCTTTGAGATATCTACGGAGTATATTATACACATGGTACTTTGTATCTATCTCTGGATTATTCTTTGTCTAGTGTGATATGAGCAACAATAGACTTATATATATATATATATATATATATATTCACCAATTTACACTGAATATGACGATGCACATGGCTTACTCAGATGGTCTCTGTCACAATGACTGATGATTCAGAAAAGATTTTTCTGTTTAATTATTATCTGTATACATTAGGAACATCTATTTGAATATTTTCTCTCCTACTATTTTGAATACAGTGGTTTGGTCCGATATGCTTTGGGTGGGTTATAAATAGTTTATACAGCTGTAGGTATTTCCTCCACCTTAATCTTGCCACAACCTGTGATTTATTTGTTGCCTCTTCTCAATATACGTACCTAATAGATTAAACCTATAGTATAAATGTATTCTCCAATAACAACCATTGGGGTGCCCTTCAACTGTTCTAAATGGCTGTAAACATTAAAACATATGAACAATTCTATATAAAGTAATTGAGTCTAGGTTGGATTTGAACCGATGACCTCTCTCACTGTTGCTCAGTCACTTACTCACTGAGCTATTTTAGCTGTCTAGTTATTATGAGCTCTTTTGAAATACTTGTTTCTTGGAGCTTTCTAATTAAATTAATGGTTATACTCAGAGATTCCTTTTTATATTGAATATATGTTTTCAGAAAGTGGTGGGAATAACTTGAAACACGAAACCCCTTCAAAGGAATAGAGAGGATGATAAATATTCAAACTATATATAAAAAATAATCTCTATAAATCAAGACGTATTTAATGTCAAAGTAATAAAGCAACATATTAGGTATCTGTATGTCCATTAGAAATTCTATCTGTATATACATATATATGGTGATTAGTGTGTTCTTTGTTTTCCCACCACTATTTACTATAAGTACTAATTTTATTGTTTAAGCTTGATATTACAGGTTGAGTATCCCATATCCAAATATTCCGAAATACGGACTTTTTTGAGTGAGAGTGAGATAGTGAAAGCTTTGTTTTTTGATGTCTCAATGTACACAAACTTTGTTTAATACACAAAGTTATTATAATTATTGTATTAAATGACCTGTAGGCTGTTTGTATAAGGTGTATATGAAACATAAATGAATTGTGTGAATGTAGACACACTTTGTTTAATAAAGTTATTAAAAATATTGGCTACAATTACCTTCAGGCTGTGTGTATAAGGTGTATATGTGACATAAATGCATTCTGTGCTTAGATTTAGGTCCCATCGCCATGATATCTTATTATGGTATGCAATTATTCCAAAATACGGAAAAATCCGATATCCAAAATACTTCTGGTCCCAAGCATTTTGGATATGGGATACTCAACCTGTATCTGTATAGTTCCTTTTTCTTTTTAACAAAAGAGCCCCTGTATTAATTACATCATGTGGATCAACTCTATACAAATTAAGCAACACCGAGCATTCACTCAGGTGTGCATATCACCACTCAAAAGCCAATTGGATACAAATGGTTTAAATACCCATTTACTTCTTCATTGGGTATTCATATCTCCTGAGGAAACCGCCGTTTGACTGTGGCGGAGAAACGCATTGAGGGTTGTAGCTACTGCCGGTCCATTGAAGGAGATTCATCCACTTCGTTTAACCCTGCTATAAACAAATTAATTGATCCTCACTGCTGTCACACGGGATGGAACGCTACTGCCCTCTGCTGTGCCGGGGCCCCCTGTCTGCAGACTGATCATCGGAGCTCGCGGCATCTCCCTCTGGTCCATCTGTGAAGGATACCTGCAGCCGTTTGTAGCTCACACTGCACTTTGCTATTGACGGGAACCAGCGGAGATTACCAACATTGGGTGAGAACACTGACCTATAAGTGAGGATATTGAACTACTTAAATTATCCACTTTCATACCGTGGGATCCCTCTGGTATATACATAAATTGGAGTCCTCCTACACTCTAATATGTTAATTAATGGACCGCAGTACTGCACATATCAGCTGATTCAGCTGCATTTAAATACAATCGATCTAATGTGAGTGATTACAGCTGAATCTGTGTACAGTTTATATACAATCAGAAATATTGTGGCTACATTTTATCTGGTTATTATTGGCATAACTGTTTTTATTGTGTTGAACTGTAATAAATATTAGAAATATTTTTATTTATATACCATCAGCGCTCTTTTATGTCTCTATTGAAACTTAAACAATCTATGGGCCTTAATGAAAGCATAAATTACTACCATACCCCACCGATAAAGCCTGATCTCGTCCGATCTTGGAAGCAAAACGGTGGTGGGCTGGGTCAGTATCTGTGAGGGTGACCCCCAGAGAATACCCGGTGTTGTAATTCGTGACCTCCTCGACTCTTAGCCAACAGAAGGATCACCACATTCTCCCTGAATCATTTCTTTTGCTTATTCTTCTGATCTGTGTACCGTTTCCCTTTATTCATTATAGATCCAAAATTGGTCAATACTAATCAGGATCTACATTTTTGACTATAATTCAGTTCAATGACCCTTGGAGGTCTTATTAATACAAGCTGAGCTTGTGCTGGTGGGATAGGATTAGGATGTAGAGCCAGAGTGTCTACATCCCTCCTGAAGTCTACTAATATAGACTAACCAGAACATTTCCAATTTTCTAAAAAATGTCTACATTTCCTTAAGTTTAATAATTGTGGTGGACTATATAAGTGTGGATTTTTTTTCTTAGAGTAATGAGTTAATAAAAGTTATGTTTTAATATCTTCATACTAACAAATATAAACAAGAGTGCACCCACACAAGAGTCTTCTGTAAATCCTTTTCTTCCCAGTTGTTTCTGACTCTGGGTGAACCACCAGACTTATCAATCAAAATACGAATCATTCGTACATATCATATGTTATTCTGGTACTCTATCATTATTGTTATCACTATTTTTTCTGTACCTTCAGAAAACTGGTGCGGAATCACGTCTACTTTGTGAGATACAATCTATATCGTCTGAGGCATCCAGTTGCCGCATAAGAGCTGCTATCTAATAATCAATATATTTGGTGCTCATTTAATACATGTAATATTGCATTAGCACTTGATTTAGCTAGGTAATTATATCTTGCATTTTGTCACCTCACTGACGTGACAGGCTCAGCTGTCAGTCATGCAGTCCCACTGCGCCCACTCTCTCTGTACTCATACATACATGCCTTTCTGGGAGTGTCTCATCCTGGTTGTCAGTCATGCAGCCCCACTGCTCCCAGTCTCTCCGTACTCATACATACATGTCTTTCTGGGAGTGTCTCGTCCTGGGTGTCAGTGATGCAGCCCCACTGCGCCCACTCTCTCCGTACTCATACATACATGCCTTTCTGGGAGTGTCTCGTCCTGGTTGTCAGTGAGACAGAGTCTCTGGCACAGCTGTGTAATCATGATGTGAGTGTGTGTGCTGAGTAGTGAGTACTGCTAGCAGCAAGTCTCACAGCTTAACTGCAGTGTAGCAGTGGGGTGTGGGGGGAGAAGGGGGTTGCTACACCAATGAGTCAAGGAATGGAGTAGTTGGATGGGACTCACACAGCAGGTGGTGAAAAACTTAAAAAGGAGGAGTGGTTGGAAGGGGAAGCAACTGGTAGGTTCAGAGGGGATTAGTGAGGGTAAGGACTCTCAAGGGAAATTGGAGTGGGAGCCCACAGGTTCCAAACTGGGTAAAGAGCAGCTTTTAGGAAGGAAATTGGTGAGCCAGACCCTGTGGTTGACCCTTCTCTGCCTCATGTGGGGTGGATCCTTGGACTCTCCAGTTCCTCAGGAGGCTGTGGATTCTTCTTGCCCACTACCTAGTGGTTCTGTGGTCATCTCAGGCCATGAACCTCCCAGATGCCAGGCCTCCAGATAAACATGAAATGGTCATGGAGGTGGTCCTGGGCTCTGTACAGGAGGAGGTAGAAAAAGCAAAGGAAAGTTGTGTCCCTTCTGAAGGGGCAATGGTAGACATTGTGAATGGTGAAGGGAAGGTTTTGTGGGCGAAGAGGGAGTTATGCCATATATTCCAGAAGCATGGGTCCTCAGCCTATATGATGGCCCACAATTAATGTGGCCTCTGTCTTGACCGACCAAGCTTGATTTATGGGCTTTTTAATTTTTTTTTAAGCAGGATAAAGGCTGATTTTTTTATTTCTGCAGTAGACTAGAATAAGCCCAGACAGTCCCACTTCCATTATACCACCTGAATGTGACTGTCAGTGACCACCGTGCCATCACTTACCTGTATGCTTACACGAAACAGAATGATGGAACACTTACAAAGGTTTCTTCTGGTGTCCACTCCGAGATTAGACATTATGGCGTAATTACTCAGACGGGAATATAAAACAGATAAAAAAAATAAAAGCTTTAATGTAATAATTAGACGCAAACAAAAGCTTTTATTATGAAATCATACAGGGGAGTATCTGCACCATATAGATGTAACATACAACAAACCACCGCAGATGGAACCCGGGTGACTCTAATGCACATGGTAATGTACAGGGTATATATGGATAGGATCTTGTATCAGAAAACACTCAACACTCCTTATCAAGATGAGTGTCTGCAACAAGTTAGGCAAACTAGAAGTGAAAACACGTTCCAATGGCCGCCATATTGTCGTGCAGCAATACAGATTGTGGAAACTGGTATTAGACATTCACATTTACACAAAGAACAAGATACAAAATAAACAGCAGAAAAAAGACCTAAGCATTTGGGATGTATTATTTAGGAAGTAAATAGAGGTACATTAATGAAAAGTGTGAGTAGCAGTCACCAGTCTGCTTGTGAAGGTCTCTAGAGTGGTGGTCTTTTGGACTGTGCAAGGCAGTGAGTTCCATGGTCAGGACTGCAAAGCTAAAAGTTCAACCCATAAATGAATGACAGGAGATTCTTGGTACTGCTGGTAACAGTCCTTCATATGTAGAAGTAAGCAGGGCAGTAAGGACGCAGAAGCTGCTTCTAGTACCTTGGACCATGTAATGTTGTGCTGGGAAGGTCAGTTAGCCAATTATGAAATAGATTTTCCATCTTACAGGCAGCCGGTGAAGGGAGTAGAGAATGGGTGTTATGTGGCAGGAACGGGCTGGTTAGGTAACAGCTTGGCTGCTGCATTCTGTACTAGCTGCAAGCTCTGTAATTCTTTTGCTGGGTGACCCAGGTAGATGGCATTGCAGTAGTCTATGAACTTCTGAGGGAATGAAGTGCTTGATTCTGTCTATGGTCCACAGATGGAAGAATGTGGATTTGTATGTGGTGGATACCTGATGTCTGTGTCAGCCACATACCAGGACAACACAAAGATTCAGCACATGTTCAGTATTTTGCAATTCTGAACACCAAAGCATAAATCCAGATGGTTGGTAAAGCTGTAGTCTTGTCCTTTGTTGGGAAGCTTCTACTATGTTTCACAAAGACTGAGTCACAGCCAACTGGCATCATCCACCCCTGGCGCTCAGCTAGGATTGGTATTTGGTTCTCAGTACATGGAGCAAAAAGCAGGTAATCAGCATAGCAGTGGTAGACCAGGCCATGACGTCTGATTATATCACCCAGTGGTAGCATGTATATTTTATAAAGCATAAGAGATAGGATTCACCCTTGAGGAACATTGGACGACAGTGATAATTATACTCCAGAAGATGGAAATGGTTCCGTACTTGGGTAATGTCTAATATGTTCAACAAGAGCGGATTTATTTCTCTCACAGCATGAAAATGGCTTCTCACCTGTGTGACTTCTCTGATGTGTGACAAGATCTGATTTCCGTACAAAACATTTCCCACACTCAGAACAGGAAAATGGCTTCTCACCTGTGTGACTTCTCCGATGTAAAACAAGATCTGATTTCCGTACAAAACATTTCCCACACTCAGAACAGGAAAATGGCTTCTCACCTGTGTGACTTCTCTGATGTATAACAAGAGCTAATTTCTGTGTGAAACATTTCCTACACTCAAAACAGGAATATGGCTTCTCACCTGTGTGACTTCTCTGATGTGTGACAAGATCTGATTTCCGTACAAAACATTTCCCACACTCAGAACAGGAAAATGGCTTCTCACCTGTGTGACTTCTCTGATGTAAAACAAGATCTGATTTCCGTACAAAACATTTCCCACACTCAGAACAGGAAAATGGCTTCTCACCTGTGTGACTTCTCTGATGTAAAACAAGATCTGATTTCCGTACAAAACATTTCCCACACTCAGAACAGGAAAATGGCTTCTCACCTGTGTGACTTCTCTGATGTAAAACAAGATGTGATTTCTGTGCAAAACATTTCCCACACTCAGAACAGTAAAATGGCTTCTCACCTGTGTGACTTCTCTGATGTAAAACAAGATTTGATTTCCGTACAAAACATTTCCCACACTCAGAACAGGAAAATGGCTTCTCACCTGCGTGACTTCTCTGATGTAAAACAAGATTTAATTTCCGTACAAAACATTTCCCACACTCAGAACAGGAAAATGGCTTCTCACCTGTGTGACTTCTCTGATGTATAACAAGAGCTGATTTCTGTGTGAAACATTTCCTACACTCAAAACAGGAATATGGCTTCTCACCTGTGTGACTACTCTGATGTGTGACAAGATTTGATTTCTGTGCAAAACTTTTCCCACACTCAGAACAGGAATATGGCTTCTCACCTGTGTGACTTCTCTGATGTAAAACAAGATGTGATTTCCGTGCAAAACATTTCTTACACGCAGAACAGGAATACGGCTTCTCACCTGTATGACTTCTCTGATGTGTAACAAGAGCTGATTTATGTGTGAAACATTTCCTACACTCAAAACAGGAATATGGCTTCTCACCTGTGTGACTTCTCTGATGTGTGACAAGATTTGATTTCAGTGCAAAACATTTCCCACACTCAGAACAGGAATATGGCTTCTCACCTGTGTGACTTCTCTGATGATTAACAAGATGTGATTTCCGTGGAAAACATTTCCCACACTCAGAACAGGAAAATGGCATCTCACCTGTGTGAGTATGCTGATGAATAACAAAATGTGAGCTATGTGCAAAACATTTCCCACACTCAGAACAGGAATATGGCTTCTCACCTGTGTGACTTCTCTGATGTATAACAAGAGCTGATTTCTGTGCAAAACATTTCCTACACTCAGAACATGGAAATGGCCTCTCACCTGCCTTAGCTGGCTGATTGGTAATACGCTTTGTGTTCTGTGTAAAACATTTGGCATCTATAGAACAGGGAAACACTGTATTTACTGTCAGAGCTGTAACAGATGCACCAATATCATCAGGAGAACATTTCCCAGTATCAGAGGGATCAGCTGATAGAGCTGGATGTATAATTGGGGTAATGGGGTTAGCTCCTGGAGAATCCTGTCTACTGTCGTTATCGGTTATTTCAGAATCCAGGGATAACATTAGATGTCCTTCTGAGATGTTCCTGCTTGTGTGTCCATCTGCTGGAAATAAAATACATTAATATATAAAATGAATAGACAAGACCCAGGGTGTTACAGGACACAATATATAATTCTATAAACTGACATTTTTTCCTGAAATCATTGCTTTTATGTTTATTAAAAAACAAAAAAAGCTAGGATGCTTAGACTGGAGCTTGATCAACACTGAACGCTCATGTGGGATTACTAGATGTGACATGGACGCTCATGTGGGAGTAACTTAGGTGACAAATGCAAAATCATGCACTTGGGTCTCAAAAATCCAAAGGCTAAATATAGTAGTAATGGCACTATACTGGAAACTACTGAGGAGGAAAGGGATCTAGGAGTCACTATTTCAGATGACTTATAGGCAGGTAAGCAATGTAACAAAGCAATGAGGAAGGCTAGTCAGATGCTTGGCTGCATTGGGAGAGGAATCAGCAGCAGAAAGAAAGAAGTAATAATGCCACTGTATAGGTCATTGGTATGGCCTCATCTAGAATACAGTGTTCAATTCTGGAGGCCATATCTTCAAAAGGATATTAATACATTAGAAACTGTACAAAGGAGGGCAACTAAAATGGTGCATGGCCTACATTACAAAACATACCCAGAAAGACTAAGAAATCTCAATATGTATAGTTTGGAGCAGAGAAGGGAAAGGGGGAACATGATAGAAACTTTCAAATATATCAAGGGTTTTAACAAAGTCCATTCTCCAAATGAAGAGAAGCAATAGAACACGGGGACATGCACTGATACGGGAGTGGGGGGGGTGGGGTTCAGGGGGAAATTTGCGGAAAAATTACTTCATAGAAAGGGTAGTGGACAAGTGGAATAGCCTCCCATCGGAGGTGGTAAAGGCTAAAACATTAGAGCAAATTAAACACGCATGGGATAGACATAAGGATATCCTTACAAAGAAATAAGGATCAAATAAGGTTAGAGATAAAAAGAATGTAAAAAAAAAAAAGGGGGGGGCAGACTAGATGGGCCAAGTGGTTCTTATCCGCCGTCAAATTCTATGTTTCTATGACATGGACGCTCATGTGGGATTACTAGAGGTTACATGGACGCTCATGTGGGATTACTAGAGGTGACACGGGCGCTCGTGGGATTACTAGAGGTGACACGGGCGCTCATGTGGGATTACTAGAGGTGACACGGACGCTCATGTGGGATTACTAGAGGTGACATGGACGCTCATGTGGGATTACTAGAGGTGACATGGACGCTCATGTGGGATTACTAGAGGTGACATGGACGCTCGTAGGTTTACTAGAGGTGACATGGGCGCTCATGTGGGATTACTAGAGGTGACATGGACGCTCATGTGGGATTACTAGAGGTGACATGGACGCTCATGTGGGATTACTAGAGGTGACATGGACGCTCATGTGGGATTTCTAGAGGTGACACGGACGCTCATGTGGGATTACTAGAGGTTACATGGACACTCATGTGGGATTACTAGAGGTGACATGGGCGCTCATATGGGATTACTAGAGGTGACATGAACGCTCATGTGGGATTACTATAGGTGACATGGGTTTTGCAATAATAAAACAGCAAAGAAGAGAAAGTGCTGTCCTGCTTGCGCAATAATAATAGGATTTTAATATACCTACCGGTAAATCCTTATTTCGTAGTCCGTAGAGGATGTTGGGGATGCATCAAAGACCATGGGGTATAGATAGGTCCTGTGGAGCCTTGGGTACTATAAAATTTGAATAGTGTGGGTTGGCTGCTCCCTCTATGCCACTCCTCCAGACCTCATTTTAGGAACTGTGCCTGAGGAGATGGACAACCTCGAGAGAGGATACTACAAAACTGTGTGGTGAGATTTCACCAAATCACACTGAATTTATAATATGCAACCACATGTAACTCAATGAAAACATGTCAGTATACATGACCAAAGAGTGGCAACAAATGCTGCCATTACTGAACAAGTAACAACCGTGCAGGAAAACATCAGCACTGGGCGGGCGCCCAACATCCTCTATGGACTACGAGAAAAGGATTTACCGGTAGGTATATTAAAATCCTATTTTCTCTTATGTCCTAGAGGATGTTGGGGATGCATCAAAGACCATGGAGCCTATACCAAAGCTCCCACTAGGGGAGGGAAAGTGCTGATGTACCCTGCAAACTAATTGACCCAACTGGAGGTCATCAGAGGCCAAAGTATCAAACTTGTAGAACTTAGCAAATGCGTTTGATCCTGCTCACGTAGCTGCTCAGGAAATTTGAAGTGCGGAGACACCTCGGGCAGATGTCCAGGAAGAGCCCACTATACGAGTAGAGTGATGCTTTACCGATTTAGGTTCCGGCAAACCTGCCGCAGAAAACATGCTGAATAGTACATTCGATCCAGCGAGAAAGAGTCTGCTTAGAAGCAGCACACCCAATTTTAATCGGTATCATGAAGTACAAAAAATGCTTCCGACTTTATAAGAGGAGCAGTCCTCGTCACGTATACCTTCAAAGCCCGGACCACGTCCAAGGACTTACTGAAGTAGAAATGTCAGTAGCCACTGACACCACAACAGGTTGGTTGATATGAGAAACCGACACAACCCTAGGAAGGAATTGTTGACGCGTCCTTAGCGCAACTCAAAACTCATGAAAAAACAAAGAGGGCTCTTGTGGGATAAGGCCCAACATTCCAACACCCGCCTTGCGGATGCCAATGCTAACAAAGTGATCAGCTTTCATGTAAGAAACTGAAATTCTGCCTCTCATAAAGGTTCAATGAATCTGAATGCAGGACTTGTAACATAACAGAAACATCCTATGGCTCCGTAGGAGGCACACAAAAAAAAAAAAAAAAAAAAAAAAAGGAGGCTGTATCCGCAGAACCCCTTTCAAGAACGTCTGCACCGCAGGAAACGCAGCCAATGGTTTCCGGAAGAAAAAACAAACAAGGCCGAAAACTGGACCTTGAGCAAGCCTAATCATAGGCCCACAACCACACGGGACTGTGGAAAGAGAAGGAAAAGACCTACGTGGAACCCCACTAAAGGAAGTTTCTTGGACGTACACCAAGACATCTTTTCTCCAATAACCATGTCACGATCCAGGTAATTCCTTATTAGTATTTACCTTCCAAATGCCTCCCGAGACTGTCCCTGTGGCCGCTGTGCGCGTCTGGGTGCATGTGATTCTGCTACTGAGGCCTTTATCGCCATTGTTACACATTTCCTATAGTAGTTTATTCCCCTTCTGTGTGTGTTCATGGGCGCAGCCATGTTGGACTTCAGTCACATGACATTGTTTCTCCTATCCACGGTGCTGACAAGTGCTGGAGCCTAATTGCCCACCAATCCCTGCTAACCTGTGGGTTTAAATAGCCTGTCCCAGCATTGAAGGATGTCAGTGCTTCAATTGTCTTCAGTGATTCCAGTGTGCAGTTCTCCTATGGACTTTCTCTGCGGTACAGCCTGACTTCCTGGTGATTATACTCTGCAGTGTAACCCGACACTCCAGTGATTAACCCTCTACAGTCTACCCTGATTCACCTGTGTCTGAACTCCGGCTTTCCAGCAGCCATTCTCCAGCTTCTTCTACAGCTCTCCAGCGATCCCCAGCATCACATCATGCTTCACCTGTGCTTCTAAGTACAATAGTGCATTTCTATCTGCGAACCCCAGCTTCAAAGATTACCAACGATCCCCAGCATCACTTTATGCTTCACCTGTGCTTCTAAGTACAATTGTGCATACCACTTATACTTCAGATTACTGGTCACAACCAGTAATATTTCAGAGACTCTCTTGTTACTGTTTTTGTTTGGTTGCACATTATCTGACTTTTCGTTTAATAAAAGCATTTAAAGATATTCCTGTTGTCGTGGTCACGCCTTCGGGCATTTGGTATACAGCTTCTACGTATGTCCAGGAGTCCCACAGCTCCTCCTAAATTCAAGTACCCGTCAGCCTCTACAACTGAGGCTCCCAGTCACGGTCACCAGCCCTCAGTTGTGACAGTAAGCACTGACCTAATGGATCTGGCCGGAGACCAGGCCCAAGCGTTTAACCTGATGCAACAACTTGCAGCACGCTTAGAACTTCTGGAGGCTGCACAGGGTCAAGTTATTCGCTGTCTCCAGGACCTTTCCACCCGGCTGGATGGAATCCAAGTAACCCTTCATGGTTCAGGGGCGGCCAGTGTTGTGACTCTCAGTCAACTGTTGGTTCAGTTACAAGACCTTCTCTCTAGCATCGTTCCAGTTATTTCAAAGTGTCTCTGTGATACTCCTATTATCTCTGCTCCCATCTCCATGAAAGCCTTCCCACAGTTTGCTGAGAACAAGGATGCTACAGCTGCCAATCTCTCTATGTCCAAGTCGTTTCCCCTTGCTCCAAGAAAAGATAAGTTCCGGAGTAAGCCACGGTCTAGACTTTCTGAAGAGGAACGCAAGCGTCGCATGCAGTTTCAACTCTGCTTCTACTGTGGGGGTTCTGATCACTTTATTAAAGACTGTTCTCTCCGTAAGCCAAGGAAGTGGGATAGATCTCCACATCACAGCATTCATAGTTACAAACCTTCCTATGTGGAATCTTCAGCTCCTTCTGATCCGGTCAAGAAAAATATAAAAGTTGATCAAAGAAAAACCCAATTCTACAATTGGGGTCCTGTGTCCAGGAGCCCCATTTCCAATTCCGGGAAACAAAAAGAGATTTAATGAGACTTTCTTCACTAAAGGGAAATCCAATTCAGCAGCCCAAGACGGGGCGTCTGTTTCTGCAGCCCCAGGAGGGGTATCCAATGTTCAAGCTCAACTAGCGGCATATGCGTCTTCTCAAAAAGGAGTTTCTGATCTGTCAACTCCAGGAGGGGTGCAGGAGAAAACAACCCTGAGAGAGGTGTCTGATTCGTCAACCCCAGGAGGGGTCACCGAAATTTCAGCCCCAAGGGAAGTATCCAGAGCAGAGTTCCCAGATGGAAATTTTTGTGCTACAGATACAGTTATGAACTCCTGTTTGCCGTTTTCAGAGAGCACCACCCTGTTGGCATCCAGCATGGACCAGGTCCTGGATGGTCTAACTGAACACTTGGATACCACTCATTCCGTTTCCAACCGGATTCTGACTCCTTCGGTTCCAGCTGATTCCAGTAAGCCTCTTTGGTTCCAGCCGATTCCAGTAAGCTTCCACCGGTTCCAGCCGGGTCAAGCTTTTCCGGACCCAATCCTGTCCCATCCATCTGTCCGGATCAACCTCCTTCGGTTCCAGACGATTCCAGCACCTTCCAATCTAATCAAGTCCTATCCGTCAGTCCAAAGACTCCTCTGGTTCCAGCCAGTTCAAGTTCATCAGGATTCAATTCAGATTCCGAAGGTGAATTTGTTGATGACTCAAGCTGCATTATGGGAGGTCCTGCTCTTTCCTGTTATGCTTTCACGCATGAAGAGGTTCCAGAATTACCAAAAAGCTCTACAGGTCTCTGTATGAAAAGTCCTCGTTATAGAACAAGATTTCATTTAAGCCTTAGTGGAGTGCTAGCTTCAAAAGCACAATTTTCTCGTACTTCTAATCCAGGAAAGGAACCTTCTACATGTTATTCCTCAGTCCTTTCAGATGAAGAAGATTGGGATGACTTCTAGCAATCCAGTTGCTTCAGGCTTTCCACGCCAGATTTCCTCCTCAAGCCTAAGTAGTGTCTTGGGGCCACTCCTAAAGGGGAGGGTACTGTCACGATCCAGGTAATTCCTTATTAGTATTTACCTTCCAAATGCCTCCTGAGACTGTCCCTGTGGCTACTGTGCGTGTCTGGGCGCATGTGATTCTGCTACTGCGGCCTTCATCGCCATTGTTACACATTTCCTATAGTAGTTTATTCCCCTTCTGTGTGTGTTCATGGGCGCAGCCATGTTGGACTTCAGTCACATGACATTGTTTCTCCTATCCACGGTGCTGACAAGTGCTGGAGCCTAATTGCCCACCAATCCCTGCTAACCTGTGGGTTTAAATAGCCTGTCCCAGCACTGAAGGATGTCAGTGCTTCAATTGTCTTCAGTGATTCCAGTGTGCAGTTCTCCTATGGACTTTCTCTGCAGTACAGCCTGACTACCTGGTGATTACACTCTGCAGTGTAACCCGACACTCCAGTGATTAACCCTCTACAGCCTACCCTGATTCACCTGTGTCTGAACTCCGGCTTTCCAGCAGCCATTCTCCAGCTTCTTCTACAGCTCTCCAGCGATCCCCAGCATCACATCATGCTTCACCTGTGCTTCTAAGTACAATAGTGCATTTCTATCTGCGAACCCCAGCTTCACTCAAAGATTACCAACGAACCCCAGCATCACTTTATGCTTCACCTGTGCTTCTAAGTACAATTGTGCATACCACTTATACTTCAGATTACTGGTCACAACCAGTACTATTTCAGAGACTCTCTTGTTACTGTTTTTGTTTGGTTGCACATTATCTGACTTTTCGTTTAATAAAAGCATTTAAAGATATTCCTGTTGTCGTGGTCACGCCTTAGGGCATTTGTTATACAACTTCTACGTATGTCCAGGAGTCCCACAGCTCCTCCTAAATTCAAGTACCCGTCAGCCGCTACAACTGAGGCTCCCAGTCACGGTCACCAGCCCTCAGTTGTGACAAACCATGGTAAAGTCTTGACGTGACTCCATCCTCTGCCTGAATAGCATAGGGATGACTTTGCTCGGAATACCATTCCGAGCTAATATCAGCCGCACAACTTCCATATCATCAAACTGATATGCGGTAAGTGTTTATTAAGAACTGGCCCCTTCAGACGCAGGTCCTTTTGACGATGCGGGAGCCTTCGAACCTTAGGAAGTAACCTGAGAGCCTGAAAACAAGCTCTCCTTGGCCATCCCAGGGCAATGAGGGACGCCAGATTTTATGTTCCATTAAGTGTAACTGGAGAGAACACCTCCACTGACTAAACGCCCCTGGAACCAACAGAGGGCTGACTGCCACTGAATGTGGGTTTGTTCTGGAACCCAGTGTTCAAAACTTTATTTTGAGATAAAACATTCGTTCCACCCTACAGAGGAACGTACCAAATGTTTTAGTTTTTTGACGTAAACTATGTCAGTCCGACCTTCGTTACAGAATGCTTGTGCGAAGAAGTCAGACAAGTCGTGGAAGTTCTCCCCTTGCGCGAATGTCTGTCAAACGTTCTCCTGAGAGAGGAGGATCCAGGTACGACTTCTGAACCTGCGTTCCTCGAGTAGATGGAACCATTTTACCCCTTTTCAGGGAATGAAATCTAGGTGGAAGCTCAACGGCGTACTCACTGTTACATCCCAAGATGAGCTTTGAACACTTGTCCTAGAGATTTCGCTAGAAGAACTTGTTCTGGAATCATTAAATTACGCCACAGCAGTGCTGTGAGATATTACGGGATTAGGGAAGATGTGAACATCTGGACAAGGACCCTCTGCAACAACGAGAAGCCTAAGAACCTCCAGAACTGATATAACAGTGCCGCATTGCCAACCATATGTAGGTATGAAGCAGAGGTCAAGTGGGAAGCGGGCCTAGCCCCGCCAGTCGTAGAGACTGCCTTTCCAAATGGAAAATAAGAATTTACTCACCGGTAATTCTATTTCTCGTAGTCCGTAGTGGATGCTGGGGACTCCATAAGGACCATGGGGAATAGACGGCTCCGTAGGAGACTGGGCACATCTAAAGAAAGATTTAGGACTATCTGGTGTGCACTGGCTCCTCCCCCTATGACCCTCCTCCAAGCCTCAGTTAGGACACTGTGCCCGGAAGAGCGAACACAATAAGGAAGGATTTTGAATCCCGGGTAAGACTCATACCAGCCACACCAATCACACCATATAACTCGTGATAGGAACCCCGGTTAACAGTATGATAACAACGGAGCCTCTGAACCGATGGCTCACAATAACAACCCGATTTGAGTAAAAGTAACTATTTACAAGTACTGCAGACAATCCGCACTTGGGATGGGCGCCCAGCATCCACTACGGACTACGAGAAATAGAATTACCGGTGAGTAAAATCTTATTTTCTCTGACGTCCTAAGTGGATGCTGGGGACTCCGTAAGGACCATGGGGATTATACCAAAGCTCCCAAACGGGCGGGAGAGTGCGGATGACTCTGCAGCACCGAATGAGAGAACTCCAGGTCCTCCTCAGCCAGGGTATCAAATTTGTAGAATTTTGCAAACGTGTTTACCCGTGACCAAGTAGCAGCTCGGCAAAGTTGTAAAGCCGAGACCCCTCGGGCAGCCGCCCAAGATGAGCCCACCTTCCTTGTGGAATGGGCTTTTACAGATTTAGGCTGCGGTAATCCCACAGCAGAATGCGCCAGCTGAATAGTGCTACAAATCCAGCGCGCGATAGTCTGCTTAGAAGCAGGAGCACCCAGCTTGTTGGGTGCATACAGGATAAACAGCTAGTCAGTTTTCCTGACTCCAGCCGTCCTGGAAACATACATTTTCAGGGCCCTGACTACATCCAGTACCTTGGAATCCTCCAAGTCCCTATTAGCCGCAGGCACCACAATAGGTTGGTTCAAGTGAAAAGCTGATACCACCTTCGGGAGAAACTGAGGACGAGTCCTGAACTCTGCCCTATCCATATGAAAAATCAGATAAGGGCTTTTACAAGACAAAGCCGCCAACTCTGATACACGCCTGGCTGAAGCCAGGGCCAACAGCATGACCACTTTCCACGTGAGATATTTTAAATCCACAGTCTTAAGTGGCTCAAACCAATGTGATTTCAGGAACTCCAAAACCACATTGAGATCCCAAGGTGCCACCGGGGGCACAAAAGGAGGCTGAATATGCAGAACTCCTTTGACAAAAGTCTGAACTTTAGGCAGTGAAGCCAGTTCTTTCTGGAAGAAAATCGACAGAGCCGAAATCTGGAACTTAATGGACCCCAATTTGAGGCCCAACGTCACCCCTGCTTGCAGGAAATGCAGGAATCGACCCAGTTGAAATTCCTCCGTTGGGGCCTTTCTGGCCTCACACCAAGCAACATATTTCCGCCAAATGCAGTGATAATGTTTTGCAGTAACATCCTTCCTGGCCTTGATCAGGGTAGGGATGACTTCCTCCGGAATGCCTTTTTCCTTCAGGATCCGGTGTTCAACCGCCATGCCATCAAATGCAGCTACGGTAAGTCTTGGAACAGGCAGGGCCCCTGCTGCAGCAGGTCCCGCCATAGCAGTAGAGGCCATGGGTCCTCTGAAAGCATCTCTTGAAGTTCCGGGTACCAAGCTCTTCTTGGCCAATCCGGAACCACGAGTATAGTTTTCACTCCTCGCCTTCGTGTTATTCTCAGTACCTTGGGAATGAGAGGCAGAGGAGGAAACACATAAACCGACTGGTACACCCACGGTGTTACTAGAGCGTCCACAGCGATCGCCTGAGGGTCCCTTGACCTGGCGCAATATCTTTTTTGCTTTTTGTTGAGGCGGGACGCCATCATGTCCACCTGTGGTCTTTCCCAACGGTTTACCAGAATTTGGAAGACTTCTGGATGAAGTCCCCATTCTCCCGGGTGGAGGTCGTGCCTGCTGAGGAAGTCTGCTTCCCAGTTGTCCACTCCCGGAATGAACACTGCTGTCAGTGCTAACACGTGATTTTCCGCCCATCGGAGAATCCTTGAGGCTTCTGCCATTGCCCTCCTGCTTCTTGTGCCGCCCTGTCTGTTTACATGGGCGACCGCCGTGATGTTGTCTGATTGGATCAGTACCGGCTGGTTCTGAAGCAGGGGTCTTGCTTGGCTTAGGGCATTGTAAATGGTTGACCACAGTCCTTGGAAATTTCTTCCCTGTGTGACTGCCCCCCAGCCCCGAAGGCTGGCATCCGTGGTCACCAGGACCCAGTCCTGTATTCCGAATCTGCGGCCCTCTAGTAGATGAGCCCTCTGTAGCCACCACAGCAGCGACACCCTGGTCCTTGCCGACAGGGTTATCCGCTGCTGCATCTGGAGATGGGACCCGGACCATTTGTCCAACAGGTCCCACTGGAAAATCCTTCCGTGGAACCTTCCGAATGGAATTGCTTCGTATGAAGCTACCATTTTTCCCAGGACTCGTGTGCATTGATGTACCGACACCTGTCCTGGCTTTAGGAGGTTTCTGACTAGAGATGACAACTCCTCGGCTTTTTCCACTGGAAGAAACACTTTTTTCTGGTCTGTGTCCAGAATCATTCCCAGAAACAGAAGAAGTGTCGTCGGGACCAGCTGTGACTTTGGAATATTGAGAATCCAGCCGTGCTGTTGTAGCACTTCCCGAGAAAGTGCTACCCCCACTACCAACTGTTCCCTGGACCTCGCCTTTATCAGGAGATCGTCCAAGTACGGGATAATTAAAACTCCCTTCTTGCGAAGGAGTATCATCATTTCGGCCATTACCTTGGTAAAGACCCTTGGTGCCGTAGATAACCCAAACGGCAGCGTCTGGAACTGATAGTGACAGTCCTGTACCACAAATCTGAGGTACTCCTGGTGAGGGTAAATGGGGACATGCAGGTACGCATCCTTGATGTCCAGGGAGACCCTGTAATCCCCCTCGTCCAGGCTCGCAATAACCGCCCTGAGCGATTCCATCTTGAACTTGAACCTTTTGATATAAGTGTTCAAGGATTTTAAATTTAAGATGGGTCTCACCGAACCGTCCGGTTTCGGTACCACAAACATTGTGGAATAGTAACCCTTTCCTTGTTGAAGGAGGGGTACCTTGACAATCAGTTGCTGTGAATACAGTTTTTGAATAGCCACCAACACTGCCTCCCTGGCAGAGGGAGTTGCCGGTAAGGCAGATTTTAGGAAACGGCGGGGGGGGGGGGGGGGGGGGGGGGGGACACGTCTCGAATTCCAGCCTGTACCCCTGAGATACTACTTGAAGGACCCAGGGATCCACCTGTGAGAGAGCCCACTGTGCGCTGAAATTCCTGAGACGGGCCCCCACCGTACCCGGATCTGCCTGAGCAGCCCCAGCGTCATGCTGTGGACTTACCGGACGCAGGGGAGGACTTCTGCTCTTGGGAACTAGCTGTGTGCTGCAGCTTTTTCCCTCTACCTTTGCCTCTCGGCAGAAAGGATGAGCCTCTAGCCCTATTGCTTTTCTGGGGCCGAAAGGACTGTACCCGATAATACGGTGCTTTCTTTTGCTGTGGGGTAGACTGTGGCAAAAAAGTCGATTTCCCAGCAGTAGCTGTGGAAACGAGGTCTGAAAGACTATCCCCAAACAGTTCCACCCCCTTATAGGGCAAAACTTCCATGTGCCGTTTCGAGTCGGCATCGCCTGACCATTGCCGTGTCCATAACCCCCTTCTGGCGGCAATGGACATAGCGCTTATTTTTGATGCCAGCCGGCAAATATCCCTCTGTGCATCACGCATGTATAAAATGGCGTCTTTTATATGCTCTATCGTCAGCAAAATATTGTCCCTATCCATAGTATCAATATTATCCGACAGGGAATCTGACCACGCAGCAGCAGCACTGCACATCCATGCCGATGCAATAGCTGGTCTCAATATAATGCCCGTGTGTGTGTATATAGCTTTAAGGGTAGTTTCCTGCTTTCTATCAGCAGGTTCCTTTAGGGCGGCCGTATCCGGAGACGGTAGTGCCACCTTTTTTGATAAACGTGTCAGCGCTTTATCTACCCTAGGGGGTGTTTCCCAACGTGACCTATCCTCTGGCGGGAAAGGGTACGCTGCCAATAACCGTTTAGAAATGATCAATTTCTTATTGGGGGAAGTCCACGCTTCCTCACACACCTCATTTAATTCCTCAGATGCAGGAAAAACTACAGGTAGTTTTTTCTCACCAAACATAATACCCTTTTTTCTGTATTATCAGAAATGTGTAATACATTTTTCATTGCCTCAATCATGTAACGGGTGGACCTATTGGAGGGTACACTAGTCTCATCGTCATCGACACTGGAGTCGGTATCCGTGTCGACATTTGTGTCTGTCATCTGAGGTAGCGGGCGTTTTAAAGCCCCTGATGACATTTGAGACGCTGGAACAAGCACAAGCTGAGTAGCCGGCTGTCCTATGTCGTCAAACCTTTTATGTAAGGAGTTGACACTGTCACGTAATTCCTTCCATAAGTCCATCCACACAGGTGTCGACCCCACAGGGGGTGACATCACATTCACAGGCATTTGCTCCGCCTCCACATCATTTTCCTCATCATACATGTCGACACAGCAGTACCGACACACAGCACACACACAGGGAATGCTCTGACAGAGGACAGGACCCCACAAAGCCCTTTGGGGAGACAGAGGGAGAGTATGCCAGCACACACCAGAGCGCTATATATATCACAGGGATATCACCTATAAAGAGTGTTTTCCCTTATAGCTGCATATATATATTTATACTGCGCCTAAATTTGTGCCCCCCCCCTCTTTTTTTACCCTTTCCGTAGTGCAGGACTGCAGGGGAGAGCCAGGGAGCAATCCTTCCAGCGGAGCTGTGAGGGAAAATGGCACCGGTGTGCTGAGGGAGATGGCTCCGCCCTTTTTTTGGCTGGCTTTCTCCCGCTATTTGAAGAATTCTGGCAGGGGTTAATTAACACCTATATAGCCCCTGGGGTTATATATGGTGTCAGTTTGCAGGCCAAGGTGCTATTTATTGCTGCTCAGGGCGCGCCCCCCCCCCCCCAGCGCCCTGCACCCATCAGTGACCGCAGTGTGTGGTGTGCATGAGGAGCAATGGTGCACAGCTGCAGTGCTGTGCGCTACCTTGGAGAAGACAGAAGTCTTCAGCCGCCGATTTTCCGGACTTTCTTGCTTCTGGCTCTGTAAGGGGGACGGTGGCGCGGCTCCGGACGACGAGGTCGGGTCCTGTGTGCGATCCCTCTGGAGCTAATGGTGTCCAGTAGCCTAAGAAGCCCAAGCTACCATCACTTAGGTAGGTTCGCTTCTTCTCCCCTTAGTCCCTCGGTGCAGTGAGCCTGTTGCCAGCAGGTCTCACTGTAAAATAAAAAACCTAAAACTATACTTTCTTTCTAGGAGCTCAGGAGAGCCCCTAGTGTGCATCCAGCTCAGCCGGGCACAGAAATCTAACTGAGGCTTGGAGGAGGGTCATAGGGGGAGGAGCCAGTGCACACCAGATAGTCCTAAATCTTTCTTTAGATGTGCCCAGTCTCCTGCGGAGCCGTCTATTCCCCATAGTCCTTACGGAGTCCCCAGCATCCACTAGGACGTCAGAGAAATCAGAGATTTAGTTTCCAAATTTCTTTCGATAATTCCACCAGGTGGGAGCCAGTTAAGTCATTGACTTGCGACCGTAGGTAATGCATACCCGTAGCGGATCCCTGTCTCCCACCTGAGTGGACTTCCAGGGGGAAGCGTCATGCGAAAATAGTAGGTGGAACAGATGTCGTATTCTGTTCCTGCCCCTCCTTTCCCGAAAAAAAGGCGGGGACCTCGGGACCTTACCGTTATCCCGCCCCTAGGGTCGAGAAAAGAGCATCCCTACCAATCGAACATTTATATACATATATAAAATTCTAACAGAGGTCCTGCATACTTTCCAATAGTACTGGAAACCCATGCACCCACAATAGGTGGCCTGTAGACAGTTTTACTGGCCGAGTATATAAATGGGAGTGTAGGCTCAAGTATGCGGCCAGCCTGTTCTTTCAGTGATGCTGAACCGGGGACGGGTCAGGTAATAGTAATCTGATAATCTGGACACAGCGGTGTGCACCACAGGAGAAATCTCCCAATATGTCTTATCCTTTTCAGGACACGGCTAAGCCATGAAAATACCCTTAAGAATCAGGACTTATGTGGCTGGGATTTTCCAGGCGTGTTCAAACATAGCATCAGAAATAGGTGATGTTATCACAGGCTTCGTATTTATAGTAAAAATAAGAATTTACTCACCGGTAATTCTATTTCTCGTAGTCTGTAGTGGATGCTGGGACTCCGTAAGGACCATGGGGAATAGCGGCTCCGCAGGAGACTGGGCACAAAGTTAAAAGCTTTAGTACTACCTGGTGTGCACTGGCTCCTCCCCCTATGACCCTCCTCCAAGCCTCAGTTAGGATACTGTGCCCGGACGAGCATACACAATAAGGAAGGATTTATGAATCCCGGGTAAGACTCATACCAGCCACACCAATCACACCGTACAACCTGTGATCTGAACCCAGTTAACAGTATGATAAACTTAGGAGCCTCTGAAAAGATGGCTCACAACAATAATAACCCGATTTTTGTAACAATAACTATGTACAAGTATTGCAGACAATCCGCACTTGGGATGGGCGCCCAGCATCCACTACGGACTACGAGAAATAGATTTATCGGTAAGTAAATTCTTATTTTCTCTGACGTCCTAGTGGATGCTGGGAACTCCGTAAGGACCATGGGGATTATACCAAAGCTCCCAAACGGGCGGGAGAGTGCGGATGACTCTGCAGCACCCCATGAGAGAACTCCAGGTCCTCCTCAGCCAGGGTATCAAATTTGTAGAATTTAGCAAACGTGTTCTCCCCCTGACCAAGTAGCTGCTCGGCAAAGTTGTAAAGCCGAGACCCCTCGGGCAGCCGCCCAAGACGAGCCCACCTTCATTGTGGAATGGGCATTTACAGATTTTGGCTGTGGCAGACCTGCCACAGAATGTGCAAGCTGAATTGTACTACAAATCCAACGAGCAATCGTCTGCTTAGAAGCAGGAGCACCCAGCTTGTTGGGTGCATACAGGATAAACAGCGAGTCAGATTTCCTGACTCCCGCCGTCCTGGAAACATATATTTTCAGGGCCCTGACTACGTCCAGCAACTTGGAGTCCTCCAAGTCCCTAGTAGCCGCAGGCACCACAATAGGCTGGTTCATGTGAAAAATTAGGTAAGGGCTTTTATATGATAAAGCCGCCAATTCTGAAACCCGCCTGGCTGAAGCCAGGGCTAACAGCATTACCACTTTCCATGTGAGATATTTCAAGTCCACAGTGGTAAGTGGTTCAAACCAATGTGATTTTAGGAAATCCAAAACCACATTGAGATCCCAAGGTGCCACTGAGGCACAAAAGGAGGCTGTATATGCAGTACCCCCTTGACAAACGTCTGAACTTCCGGCACTGAAGCCAGTTCTTTCTGGAAGAAGATCGACAGGGCCGAAATTTGAACCTTAATGGATCCTAATTTTAGGCCCATAGACAGTCCTGTTTGCAGGAAATGCAGGAAACGACCCAGTTGAAATTCCTCCGTTGGGGCCTTCTTGGCCTCACACCACGCAACATATTTTCGCCAAATGCGGTGATAATGTTTTGCGGTTACATCCTTCCTGGCTTTGATCAGGGTAGGGATGACTTCATCCGGAATGCCTTTTTCCTTCAGGATCCGGCGTTCAACCGCCCTGCCGTCAAACGCAGCCGCGGTAAGTCTTGGAACAGACAAGGTCCCTGCTGGAGCAGGTCCTTTCTTAGAGGTAGAGGCCACGGATCCTCCGTGAGCATCTCTTGAAGTTCCGGGCACCAAGTTCTTCTTGGCCAATCCGGAGCCACGAGTATAGTTCTTACTCCTCTCTTTCTTATGATTCTCAGTACTTTTGGTATGAGAGGCAGAGGAGGGAACACATACACCGACTGGTACACCCACGGTGTTACCAGAGCGTCCACCGCTATTGCCTGAGGGTCCCTTGACCTTGCGCAATATCTGTCCAGTTTTTTGTTGAGACGGGACGCCATCATGTCCACCTTTGGTTTTTCCCAACGGTTTACAATCAGTTGGAAGACTTCTGGGTGAAGTCCCCACTCCCCCGGGTGGAGGTCGTGTCTGCTGAGGAAGTCTGCTTCCCAGTTGTCCACTCCCGGAATGAACACTGCTGACAGTGCTACCACATGATTTTCCGCCCATCGGAGAATCCTTGCAGCTTCTGCCATTGCCCTCCTGCTTCTTGTGCCGCCCTGTCTGTTGACGTGGGCGACTGCCGTGATGTTGTCCGATTGGATCAATACCGACTGACCCTGAAGCAGAGGCCTTGCTTGACTTAGGGCATTGTAAATGGCCCTCAGTTCCAGGATATTTATGTGAAGAGACGTTTCCATGCTTGACCACAAGCCTTGGAAATTTTTTCCCTGTGTGACTGCTCCCCAGCCTCTCAGGCTGGCATCCGTGGTCACCAGCATCCAATCCTGAATGCCGAATCTGCGGCCCTCTAGAAGATGAGCACTCTGTAACCACCACAGGAGAGACACCCTTGTCCTTGGAGATAGGGTAATCCGCTGATGCATCTAAAGATGCGATCCGGACCATTTGTCCAGCAGATCCCACTGAAACGTTCTTGCATGGAATCTTCCGAATGGAATTGCTTCGTAAGAAGCTACCATTTTTCCCAGGACTCTTGTGCACTGATGCACTGACACCTGGCCTGGTTTTAGGAGGTTCCTGACTAGCTCGGATAACTCCCTGGCCTTCTCCTCCGGGAGAAACACCTTTTTCTGGACTGTGTCCAGAATCATTCCCAGGAACAGTAGACGTGTTGTTGGAATCAGCTGTGATTTTGGGATATTTAGAATCCACCCGTGCTGACGTAACACTGCCTGAGACAGTGTTACTCCGAACTCCAACTGTTCCCTGGACCTTGCCCTTATCAGGAGATCGTCCAAGTAAGGGATAATTAAGACGCCTTTTCTTCGAAGAAGAATCACCATTTCGGCCATTACCTTGGTAAAGACCCGGGGTGCCGTGGACAATCCAAACGGCAGCGTCTGAAACTGATAATGACAGTCTTGTACCACAAACCTGAGGTACCCTTGGTGAGAAGGGAAGATTGGGACATGGAGATAAGCATCTTTGATGTCTAGAGATACCATATAGTCCCCTTCTTCCAGATTCGCTATCACTGCTCTGAGTGATTCCATCTTGAACTTGAACCTTTTTATGTAGGTGTTCAAGGATTTTAGATTTAAAATTGGTCTCACCGAGCCGTCCGGCTTCGGTACCACAAATAGCGTTGAATAATACCCCTTTCCTTGTTGTAGGAGGGGTACCTTGATTATCACCTGCTGGGAATACAGCTTGTGAATAGCTTCCAATACTGCCTCCCTGTCGGAGGGAGACGTTGGTAGAGCAGACTTCAGGAATCTTCGAGGGGGAGACGTCTCGAATTCCAATTTGTACCCCTGTGATACTACCTGCAGGATCCAGGGGTCCACTTGCAAGTGAGCCCACTGCGCGTTGAAATTCTTGAGACGGGCCCCCACCGTGCCTGAGTCCGCTTGTAAAGCTCCAGCGTCATGCTGAAGACTTGGCAGAAGCGGGGGAGGGCTTCTGCTCCTGGGAAGAAGCTGCCTGGTGCAGTCTTTTTCCCCTTCCTCTGTCGCGGGGCAGAAATTAGTGGCCCTTCGCCCGCTTGTTCTTATGGGAACGAAAGGACTGAGTTTGAAAAGACGGTGTCTTTTTCTGCTGAGAGGTGACCTGGGGTAAAAAAGTGGACTTTCCAGCCGTTGCCGTGGCCACCAGGTCTGATAGACGACCCCAAATAACTCCTCCCCTTTATACCGCAATACTTCCATATGCCGTTTGGAATCAGCATCACCTGACCACTGTCGTGTCCATAAACTTCTTCTGGCAGAGATGGACATCGCACTTACTCTTGATGCCAGGGTGCAAATATCCCTCTGTGCATCTCGCATATATAGTAATGCATCCTTTAAATGCTCTATAGTCAGTAATATACTGTCCCTATCCAGGGTATCAATATTTTCAGTCAGGGAATCTGACCAAGCCACCCCAGCACTGCACATCCAGGCTGAGGCAATCGCTGGTCGCAGTATAACACCAGTATGTGTGTATATACCTTTTAGGATATATTTTCCAGCCTTCTATCAGCCGGTTCCTTGAGGGCGGCCGTATCTGGAGACGGTAACGCCACTTGTTTTGATAAGCGTGTGAGCGCCTTATCTACCCTAGGGGGTGTTTCCCAACGCGCCCTAACCTCTGGCGGGAAAGGATATAGTGCCAATAATTTATTAGAAATCAGCAGTTTTTTATCGGGGGAAACCCACGCCTTATCACACACCTCATTTAATTCATCTGACTCAGGAAAAACCACAGGCAGTTTTTTCACACCCCACATAATACCCTTCTTTGTGGTACTTGTAGTGTCAGAAATGTTCAACGCCTCCTTCATAGCCGTGATCATGTAACGTGTGGCCCTACTGGACATTACGTTTGTCTCCTCACCGTCGACACTGGATTCAGTATCCGTGTCTGGGTCTGTGTCGACCACCTGAGGTAGCGGGCGTTTTAGCGCCCCTGACGGTGTCTGAGACGCCTGGACTGGCACTAATTGATTTGCCGGCTGTCTCATGTCGTCAACAGTTTTTTGCAAAGTGCTGACACTGTCACGTAACTCTTTAAACACGACCATCCAGTCAGGTGTCGACTCCCTAGGGGGTGACATCACTAACACAGGCAATTGCTCTGCTTCCACATCATTTTCCTCCTCATAAATGTCGACACAATCGTACCGACACCCAGCACACACACAGGGAATGCTCTGATAGAGGACAGGACCCCACTAGCCCTTTGGGGAGACAGAGGGAGAGTTTGCCAGCACACACCAGAGCGCTATATATGTATAGGGATAACCTTATATAAGTGTTACTCCCTTAAATAGCTGCTTATATTATTATTTTGCCAAATAGTGCCCCCCCCTCTCTTGTTTTACCCTGTTACCGTAGTGTAGGACTGCAGGGGAGAGTCAGGGAGCCGTCCTTCCAGCGGAGCTGTGAGCGAAAATGTCGCTTGTGTGCTGAGGAGATAGGCTCCACCCCCTTCTAGGCGGCCTTTTCTCCCGCTTTTTTCTGGAAAACTGGCAGGGGTTAAATGCATCCATATAGCCCAGGAGCTATATGTGATGCATTTCTTTAGCCACATAAGGTTTTTATCATGTTTTATTGCGTCTCAGGGCGCTCCCCCCCCCAGCGCCCTGCACCCTCAGTGACCGGAGTGTGAAGTGTGCAGAGAGCAATGGCGCACAGCTGCAGTGCTGTGCGCTACCTTATCTGAAGACAGGAACGTCTTCTGCTGCCGCTTTCTCCGGACCTCTTCGCTCTTCTGGCTCTGTAAGGGGGCCGGCGGCGCGGCTCCGGGACCCATCCAGGCTGAACCTGTGATCGTCCCTCTGGAGCTAATTTCCAGTAGCCAAGAAGCCCAATCCACTCTGCACGCAGGTGAGTTCGCTTCTTCTCCCCTTAGTCCCACGATGCAGTGAGCCTGTTGCCAGCAGGACTCACTGAAAATAAAAAACCTAATTATACTTTTACTTCTAAGCAGCTCAGGAGAGCCACCTAGATTGCACCCTTCTCGGCCGGGCACAAAATCTTAACTGAGGCTTGGAGGAGGGTCATAGGGGGAGGAGCCAGTGCACACCAGCTAGTCCTAAAGCTTTTACTTTGTGCCCAGTCTCCTGCGGAGCCGCTATTCCCCATGGTCCTTACGGAAGTCCCACCATCCACTAGGACGTCAGAGAAAACTGAATTCCCTGAGCCAGGAGGCGGGATATAGGAGACTGGCCTGTTGCATTCTGGGAGGCCGAAACCTTTTGATCATTACTGCCAATCCGCTGACGATACCTCATATCCCAATGTATATCCTGTGGATACTACTGTGAACCCTGCAGGTGAAAACATAGGTACCACACAGTGACATGATGTGGGGGGGAGAGAAGGAGAATAATAGAGGCTGATGGCTTCTGATGTATGAGATACACCAGAGAGTGTGGGGAGGAAACTGGTCAGATCTCTGGGCTGGTAACACACAGTGACATGATGTGAGGAGGAGAGCAGAAGTATAATATGTGCTGATGGCTCCTGATGTATGAGATACACCAGATAGTGTGGGGAGGAGACTGGTCAGATCTCTGGGCTGGTAACACACAGTGACATGATGTGAGGGGAGAGCAGGAGTATAATAGGGGCTGATGGCTCCTGACTCCCCCACTGGGAAAATACATATTCCTCATTAGTTTGTACTGACAGAGGAGGGTGTAGTATAAGAGATTGCTGTAGTGACTGAGCAAGGAGAATATGTGACTCTTTTCTGTAATAAGTGTTTATTACTCACCTGTGCTGATATCTGTAGGGATCTCCTCTTCCTTACACTGCTGATCACCCCTCACATACGTCTCTTCTTCTCCCTCTATATCTTCTGCCTTTATATCAGTCACATACGTCTCTTCTTCTCCCTCTATATCTTCTGCCTTTATATCAGTCACATACGTCTCTTCTTCTCCCTCTGTATCTTCTGCCTTTATATCAGTCACATACGTCTCTTCTTCTCCCTCTATATCTTCTGCCTTTATATCAGTCATATACGTCTCTTCTTCTCCCTCTATATCTTCTGCCTTTATATCAGTCACATACGTCTCTTCTTCTCCCTCTATATCTTCTGCCTTTATATCAGTCACATACGTCTCTTCTTCTCCCTCTGTATCTTCTGTCTTCATATAAGTCACATACGTCTCTTCTTCTCCCTCTGTATCTTCTACCTTAATATCAGTCACATACGTTTCTTCTTCTTCCTCTATATCTTCTGCCTTTATACGAGAAAGACGTTCTACCTAAATAACCCAAAAAATACAATGACATTTGCATACTGTTAGACTAAACTGAGGTGAAACAGTGTAATATCAGTGTATAAGACACACAGCTCCTCTACAGATCATATAGTGACAGTCACTGGTATATTGGGGAGACCCTAAATCCCACCTACCTGATCCTCCTGTGGGATCCTGTGATTCTCCTCTGTACAATCCTGGGAATACAGAGGACGGGGATATCTCTCTGGGGTATCTCTGTTACTGGGTCCATCTGTAGGAGACACACAGTGACTGAGTACAGTGTATATATGTGATTATCAGGTGATGTGTGTATATAGGGGCCCCCATACCTGCTCTTCCCTGTACAATACATGACAATCTTCTCTTACCCAGTGATGTGAGGGGCCGGTGATTCTCCATCATCACGTCCTCATACAGACCCCTGTGTTCCTCTATATACTCCTCCTCCTGCATGGAGACATAGACAGTGACATCCTGACACCTTATAGCAGGGCTGGCCAAACCGGTCCTCGAGATCTACCAACAGTTCATGTTTTCCAGGCCTCCTGGAGATCTGTAGAATTGTCAGTTAGGAATGAATTCAGCACATCTTAATTAGTAATGACTACACCTGTGCACCAGCTAGGTGGTCTGGAAAATGTGAACTGTTGGTAGATCTCGAGGACTAGTTTGGCCAGCTCTGTCTTATAGGAACCTGACACACACAGTGATACAGTCATCACCCAGACACATCCCCTGGTGTTACTGTATTATGTCCCATTCCCAGCAGTCACCTCTCCAGTCATCACCCAGACACATATCCTGGTGTTACTGTACTCCCAAGTCTCCTCAGACCCAGTCATGTCCCTGTATTATTACTATAGATAGAAGTGACGTTATTGTGACGCTCCCAGATCCCCTCACCTCCCGAGTCATGTCCCTGTATTATTACTATAGATATAAGTGATGTCACTGTGATGCTCCCAGAGCCCTCACCTCCCCAGTTATGTCCCTGCATTATTACTATAGATAGAAGTGACGTTATTGTGACGCTCCCAGATCCCCTCACCTCCCCAGTCATGTCCCTGTATTATTACTGTAGTACTCTAGTGATTTGAAGGCCTTGGGACACTATGAGGGGGCAAATCAATTAATGAATGTGTAGATCTATAAGGTAATAGAGATGCTGCCAACTGATGCATACCATATATGTGATAATTACTTGGATCTTTCTAGTGATCCAATAATGTATAGTGTTTATGCATGTTATCATTCTGTGCCTGCTGAAGGTGAGGGGACTCTGGTAAGTGCGCAGTGCGCGGGGGAGATCACGGAGAAGCTTCCAGAGGTCCCGTGTGCTGAGAGAGGTGGCTGAGCGCGTGTAGTGGCGGTTTTGTTGGTGGGCTGACTAAGGGGAGAGAAAAAGGCTGGCAGCTGAGACGAGGGAGCTTACAGGAAGGCGGTTCCCTGCGAGTGAGAGAGCCCCTGTGGGGGAAAGGAATTGGATGTCTTCCGCTGTGGGTGAGAAGCGCTGTGTTAATTTCCCCTGGTGGACGCCGAGCAGGGACGTCCCGTTGCCTGGTTGTCACCGAGAGTGCTGGGAGGCGGAGCGCTGGCGGGGCAGGCTAGTACATGGAAGGAGATCGCAGTTCGGGCAGCAGCTAACAGGAGTCCAGCAGTAGCAGACAGTTCTCTCCCCCCTCCCCCGAGCTGTGCCCCTCATCCCATCCAACCCGCAGGAAGACAGGAAGAGCCCGGTTGTTGGTGGAGGCGGAGTCGGGGGGGAGGTCCAGACCGGGCACACTATCATTGTAAGTGCAGGATATCCCCCTATAAATCCTGCTAATCTGCATACTCCCCTATCATCCTTTAACTATTAAAGTACCAGTCCCCAGCACAGTAGCACAGGGACCAGCAGCATCGGTGGATCTGAGGAGTATAAATAGCACCTCTAGAGACTCCATATCTATTAGATAATGACCAGCCGGGTAGCAGTGATACAGAGTGCGGTGGTGTATAATGATGAAAGCAGCTAGGAGAGGGCGCAGGGTCACCTAAACTTGGAAATTATACATTACAGAGACTAAACACCCCCCACCTATCAGAGACAGGTGCCAATAACCGGGACTTCTGTATGTTCTGGAGCCACCCCCACGGATCTACAGTGGGGCTATGCTTATACTGGGACAGGTAACACAGATCATCACCCCACTATATGTAACGAGTAGACCACGGGTGTCAGGGATTCCAGGGTGGAGAGCTCTACGTACTACCTTCCTGTTTCAGGTTGTCTAGGAGCGCTACAATTAGATCTTCCATGGAAACCATGCTATTCATTGCCGTGAAGTAGGGATTGCTCAACAATCGTGAGGACAATTGCTCCAAGTGGATACCCATATAACCAAGAGTACGTCTTATACACAGACACGAAAGGGCCCCAACCGTGCACGATTATAGTAAGAGAACCCGGGTGGTTTTTCAAACGCAGCCCCACAACTTTCTTATGGAATCGTATGCTCTGTATTGCATGCATTACCTTATGTATAGGTGGGGTATATTATTATGTATAGGTGGGGTATATTATTATGTATAGGAGGGGTATATTATTATGTATAGGTGGAGTATATTATTATGTATAGGTGGAGTATATTATTATGTATAGGTGGAGTATATTATTATGTATAGGTGGGGTATATTATTATGTATAGGTGGGGTATATTATTATGTATAGGTGGGGTATATTAGAAGAACGGTTCATGGTTTGAGTATTATATGATATAACTGTATAAGGTGGCCTATAACTTCTTACATATTAAAACTAGTATACTTAAGGGTGGAACTGTCTCCGTATCTGTGGAAGAGCCTGAAATCACAAAGGAAAGGTACGATAGGTAAATGTGCATAGTCCTATCTGCTTACATCACATACTAATGTTATAGGCAGGGGTAGGTTATTTCCTAAGCGATTAGAGTATTGGGCTCTAAATAGCTTGGGTGGAGGCACATTGCACATATACACTGTACCCCCAGGTAAAGAGGAGTTACATTACTAAAGATATGTGATGTCACTGTGACGCTCCGAGATTCCCTCACCTCGTCAGTCATGTCCCTATATTATTACTATAGATATAAGTGATCTCACTGTGACAACCGCAGATCCTCTCACCTCCCCAGTCTTGTCTCTGTATTATTACTACAGATATAAGTAATGCCACTGTGACGCTCCCAGATCCCCTCACCTCCCTAGTCATGTCTCTGTATTATTACTACAGATATAAGTAATGCCACTGTGACGCTCCCAGATCCCCTCACCCCCCTAGTCATGTCTCTGTATTATTACTATAGATATAAGTGATGCCACTGTGACGCTCCCAGGTGTGTGATATACATTTGCTTCATACTGAGCAATATTTTCAATCCTCACAATTACATTTAATACATTTTATAATAATGACACTAAAGGCTGCACCCCAGTATAAAAATAATAACAGATGTCTTTAAAAGCAGGACACCTCAGGCCATTCATCCAGTATTGTAGGACATCACCACCACTCACAATGTATAATAATAATACCAGGACACCACAAGCTGCTGTTCCTGGATAATAATAACAACCGTACACAAACATCTGCTCCCTCTGTATAACAGTAATAACAACAGGGCACCACAGGCCACTCCCCATGTATAAAAATATTAACAACAGGACACCACAGGCTGCTCCCCCTGTATAATAACAATAACAGGACACCACAGGCTGCTCCCTCTGTATAATAATAATAATAATAATAACAACAACAACAGGACACCTTAGGCCGCTCCCCCTGTATAATAATAATAATAATAATAATAATAACAGGACACCACAGGCTGCTCCCTCTGTATAATAATAACAACAGGACACCACAGGCCGCTCCCTCTGTATTATAATAATAACAACAACAACAACAGGACACCTTAGGCCGCTCCCCCTGTATAATAATAATAATAATAATAATAATAATAATAACTGGACACCACAGGCTGCTCCCTCTGTATAATAATAATAATAACAACAACAGGACACCTTAGGCCGCTCCCCCTGTATAATAATAATAATAATAATAATAATAATAATAATAATAATAATAATAATAATAGGACACCACAGGCTGCTCCCCTGTATAGTAATAATAACAGGACACCACATGCTGCTCCCCCTGTATAATAATAACAATAACAACAACAGGACACCTTAGGCCGCTACCCCTGTATAATAATAATAATAATAATAATAATAATAATAATAACAGGACACCACAGGCTGCTCCCTCTGTATAATAATAATAGGACACCTTAGGCCGCTCCCCCTGTATAATAATAATAATAATAATAATAATAATAATAATAATAATAATAACAGGACACCACAGGCTGCTCCCCTGTATAGTAATAATAACAGGACACCACAGGCTGCTCCCCCTGTATAATAATAATAACAACAGGACACCACAGGCTGCTCCCCCTGTATAGTAATAATAACAGGACACCACAGGCTGCTCCCCCTGTATAATAATAATATTAGGACACCACAGGCTGCTTCCCTGTATAATATTAATAACAGGACACCACAGGCTGCTCCCCCTGTATAGTAAGACGCCATTACCTGATCTCCACGGACACTGGGTGGCTGCAACAGTCGATGAAAACTCACTTCCTGTATGTGGAACGCACAATACGGAAGTAAGCTGGAACGCACAGTCCGGAAGTAGGGCATGATTGGCACAGGCTGCTTATTGGTTACTGGCCCCTCCCCTCCTTCAACCCGCCCACAGCCCCGCTCTCTGCTAATGAATATTAACATACATATCCTCAGTGCAGGAGGCCGGCGGCCATTTTCTTGTAGACCAGTCCGGCAGCAGCAATAGGTTCCCTGGCCGTGTAGTGACGTCAGGAGCGGCGGCCATTTCCCCCTGGTCTGAGCTCCGCCTTCCTTCTATCATTCCCACAAGGCAGCAGGAGCAGAGAGCAGCCATTGCTGTGTCTGGCAGCAGGTAATGATATTATTATTATTATTCTATAGGCTGAGCAGCTCTGGTGTCAGGTTCTGTACTACAGGGGGAGCAGCCTCTGGTGCCTTGTATAGTGCAGCTGGAGCAGCCTCTGGTGTTGCATTATCCCTGTACAGGTGGCTGACACTCTAGTGTCCTATTACTGTAATACATGTCGCGCATACCCCGCCGTTACCGTAATAGAGTTGGCGCAGACACAGCCGTTACCGTAATACAGGGGGCAGGGACTCCGCCGTTACCGTAATACAGGTGGTGCAGACCCCGCCGTTACCGTAATACAGGTGGCGCAGACCCCGCCATTACAGTAATACATGTGGCGCAGACCCCGCTGTTACCGTAATACAGGTGACGCAGACCCCGCCGTTACCGTAATACAGGTGGCGCAGACCCCGCCATTACAGTAATACAGGTGGCGCAGACCCCGCCATTACAGTAATACATGTGGCGCAGACCCCGCCGTTACCGTAATACAGGTGACGCAGACCCCGCCGTTACCGTAATACAGGTGGCGCAGACCCCGTCATTACAGTAATACAGGTGGCGCAGACCCCGCCATTACAGTAATACATGTGGCGCAGACCCCGCTGTTACCGTAATACAGGCGTCACAGACCCCGCCGTTACCGTAATACAGGTGGCGCAGACCCCGTCATTACAGTAATACATGTGGCGCAGACCCCGCCGTTACCGTAATACAGGTGACGCAGACCCCGCTGTTACCGTAATACAGGTGGCGCAGACCCCGCCATTACAGTAATACAGGTGACGCAGACCCCGCTGTTACCGTAATACAGGTGGCGCAGAACCCACCCTTACCGTAATTCTATACCCGGGACATTACAGGTGTTGTGTCCTGTGGCATTGTGCTGTACAGGGGGAGCGGCCTGTGTTGTCATATTGGCCCTCATTCCGAGTTGATCGCTCGCAAGGCGAATGTAGCAGAGTTACACACGCTAAGCCGCCGCCTACTGGGAGTGAATCTTAGCTTCTTAAATGTGCGACCGATGTATGCGCAATATTGCGATCACAAACGAGTTAGCAGTTTCTGAGTAGCTTCAGACTTACTCTGCCTGTGCGATCATTTCAGTGCTTTTCGTTCCTGGTTGACGTCATAAACACACCCAGCATTCGACCAGGCACTCCCACCGTTTCCCCGGCCACTCCTGCGTTTTTTCCGGAAACGGTAGCGTTTTCAGCCACACGCCCATAAAATGCTGTGTTTCCGCCCAATAACACCCATTTCCTGTCAATCACAATGCGAACGTCGGAGCGAAGAAAAAGCCGTGAGTAAACTTACTTTCTTCATAGTAAAGTTACTTGGCGCAGTCGCAGTGTGAACATTGCGCATGCGCACTTAGAGAATTCTCACTGCGATGCGATGAAAAACTCCGAGCGAACAACTCGGAATGAGGGCCATTATACAGGAGGAGCAACCTGTGTTGTCATAATATACAGGAGGAGCATCCTGTGTTGTCATAATATACAGGGGGAGCGGCATGTGTTGTCATAATATACAGGGGTAGCATCCTGTGTTGTCATAGTATACAGGAGGAGTGGCTTGTGTTGTCATAGTATACAGAGGTAGCATCCTCTGCTGTCATAGTATACAGGGGAGTGGCCTGTGTTGTCATAGTATACAGGGGAGTGGCCTGTGTTGTCATAGTATACAGGCGGAGTGGCATGTGTTGTCATAATATACAGGGGGAACAGCCTGTTTTGTCATAATATACAGGGGTAACATCTTGTGCTGTCATAGTATACAGGGGGAGTGGCCTGTGTTGTCATAATATACAGGGGGAGCAGCCTGTGTTGCAATAATATACAGGGGTAGCATCATGTGTTGTCATAATAGACAGGAGGAGCAGCCTGTGGTGTCCTGATGTTATTATTATTATACAGGAGGAGCAGCCTGTCGTGTCCTGTTATTGTTATACAGAGGGAGCAGCCTGTGGTGTCCTGTTATTATTATTATTATACAGGAGGAGCAGCCTGTCGTGTCCTGTTATTGTTATACAGAGGGAGCAGCCTGTGGTGTTCAGTTATTATTATTATTATACAGTAGGAGCAGCCTGTGGTGTCCTGTTAATATTATACAGAGGAAGAATTATTATTATTTCAATAGGGGGAGTAGCCTGTGGTGTCCTGTTGTTGTTATTATTATTATTATTATTATTATACAGGAGGAGCAGCCTTTGTTGTCCTATTATTAATATTATAAAGGAGTAGCTATTGGTGTCCACTTATTATTATTATTATACAGGGGCAGCAGGCTGTGGTGTCCTGTTATTATTAGTATACAGAAGGGAGCGGCCTGTGGTGTCCTGTTGTTGTTATTATTATTATTATTATTATTATTATTATTATTATTATTATACAGGAGAAGCAGCCTGTGGTTTCCTTTTATTATTATTATTATTATTATTATTATTATACATTGGGAACAGCCTGTTGTGTCCTATTATTATTATTATTATTATTTTGCAGAGGGAGCAGCCTGTGGTGTCATTTTATTATTACTGTAAAGTGAGAGCAGAATGGGGTGTCCTGTTGTAATTAGTATAATACGGGGGGAGCAGGTTTTTGTGTATGGTTATTATTATACAGGGACAGCAGCTTGTGGTGTCCTGGTATTATTATTATTATTATTATTATTATTATTATTATTATTATTATACATTGGGAGTGGTAATGATGTCACAGTGACATCACTCATATCTATAAGTAATTTTTCCTTAAAGTTCAGGGGAAATTTAAGGAAAAATGACTTCACAGAAAGGGTAGTGGATAAGTGGAATAGTCTCCCATCAGAGGTGGTAGAGACTAAGACTGTAGAGCAATTTAAACATGCATGAGATAGACATAAGGATATCCTTACAAAGAATTAAGGTTCAAAAAGGGTTGAGATTACCTAAAGGATAAAAAAAAGGGGCAGACTAGATGGGCCAAGTGGTTCTTATCTGCCGTCAAATTCTATGTTTCTATAGTAATAATACAGGGGCATGACTGGGGTGGTGAGGTGGTCTGGGAGCGTCACAGTTACATCACTTATCTATAGCAATAATAAAGGGACATGACTGGGGAAGTGAGGGGGATGGGGAAGCGTCAGATTTACATTACTTATATCTATACTAATAATACAGGGACATGACTGGGGAGGTGAGGGGATCTGGGAGCATCATAGTGACATTACTTATATTTATAATTGTAATAATAATTCAGGGACATGACTGGGGGGTGAAGGGGTCTGGGAACATCACAGTGACATCACTTATAGCTATAGTAATTATACAAGGTCATGAATGGGGAGGTGAGGAGGTCTGGGAAAGTCACAGTGACATCACTTATATCTATAGTAATAATACAGGGACATGATTGGGGGGGTGAGGGGATATGAGAACATCACAGTGACATCATTTATATGTTTAATAATAATAATAATACAGGGACATGACTGGGGGTGATGGGGTCTGGGAGTGTTACAGTTACATTACATATCTATAGTAATATTACAGGGACATGACTGGGGAAGTGAGGGGATCTGGTAGTGCCACAGTGACATCACTAATATCTATAGTAATAATACAGGGACATGACTGGGCAGGTGCGGGGGATCTGGGAGCTTCACAGTGACATCACTTGTATCTATAGTAATAATACTTGGACATGACTGGGAAGGTGAGGACATCAGTGACATCACTTACATCTATAGTAATAATAAAGGGACATGACTGGGAAATGAGGGGATCTTGGAATGTCACAGTGATTTCACATATCTATAAAAATAATACAGGGACATGACTGGAGAGGTGAGGGGATATGAGAGCATAACAATGACGGCACTTATATCTATAGTAATAATAATGGGACATGACTGGGGAGGTATGGGAATCTGGAAATGTCACAGTGACATCACTTATATCTATAGTATTAATATAGGGACATGACTGGGGAGGTGAGGGGATCTGGGAGCATCAGAGTGACATCACTTATATCTCTACTAATAATACAGGGACGTGACTGGAGAGGTAAGGGGATCTGGGAGCGTCACAGTGACACCACGTATGTCTCTAGTAAGAATATAGGGACATGACTGGGAAGGTGAGGGGATTTGAGAGCATCACAGTGACATCACTTATATCTCCACTAATAAAACAGGGACATGACTGTAGAGGTAAGGGGATCTGGGAGCATCATAGTGACATCACTTATTTCTTAAATAATAATTATAATAATAATAATACAGGGACATGACTGGGGGGTGAGGGGGTCTGGGAGTGTTACAGTGACATCAAATATCTATAGTAATAATACAGGGACATGACTGGGGAAGTGAGGGGATCTGGGAGTTTCACAGTGACATCACTAATAGCTATAGTAATAATACAGGGACATGACTGGGGAGGTGAGGGGATCTGGGGGTGTCACAGTGACGTCACTTATATCTGTAGTAATAATACAGGGACATGACTGGGGAGGTGAGAGTGATCTGGGAGCATCACAGTAACATCACATATCTATAGTAATAATACAGGGACGTGAGGGCGAGGTGAGGAGATCTGGGAGCTTCACAGTGAAATCACTTGTATCTATAGTAATAATACAGGGACATGACTGGGGAGGTTAGGGGATCTGGGAGTGTCACAGTGACATCACTTATTTATTTTTCATCCACTATGGGGCACTGTAGTACTCTTGGGATATGGACGGTGCGATAGCAGGGATAGGCACATTTAAATATTTAAATGTGTAACCCTCTTCCCCCTCCATACTCCCAAGAGGCCTCAGTGTTTTTTGTGCCTTCACCAGGGAAGGTCGCATCCTGGAGTCATTCCAGGGCTTACTTTTAATTTTTCTAAATATTTTTTCTTGTATCAATCACACTCCCTTCCCAGCTTATTAAGAAGCGTGGATCCGGGAGTGTGTGCTGCTGTTGTGCAGCGAAGGCTTGTTGGTGCTTAGACAGAGAAGACCCGCTATAGACCTTCATCAGCGTTAGCTGATTCAGACATGGCTGCAGGAGCTGGACGGAGCTTAGAGAGAAGCCACGTCGGAGCCTCCCCATTACACTGAGGTAAGGAGCGGGCAGTCAGCTTATGCCGCCACCCCATTGGGCCTGTTTGTTGCTGTGATAGTGGGGCAGTCAGCTCCTGCTGCCGCCCCTCCATGTGCGGGGAACGTGTTTTCCACAAGCTGCTTACTAAGGTATAGCTTTACTGGATCAAACTCCCCCTCTTCCCGGCTCCCACCAGCGGTCAGACACATACTGCCACTGGGCGCCTGTGTCGCTCCACACCTCCCCACTCCCCGGCACCCAGCAGCGCAGCTCCAAACAGCGCTGCCTCTGCCCTCTACAATCTGCCCCTCTAGACAACTGGGAAGCGGCTCCCAGCAGTAGTCAAATAATGCTGCCGCTGGGCACCTGTCAGGCTACACCTCGCAGCTCCAGAGAAGCGGCTCCCGGCAGCGCAGCTCCCATCAGCAGACAGATCACACTGCCGCCGCTGCTGGACGCCCGTCACATCACACATCTACCCCGCTCTCCAGCTTCCACCAGTGCACAGACCACGGTGGGTAGCTGCTGCTGCTGCAGGGCAGCATCACTTAGATCCGGTGCTTGGTATACAATGCGAGGGGGTATGGGTGGAAGAAGCTAGGTGCGGCTCACTGCTTTAAGCATTGGGGGAGGTCATGGCGGTCCCTAGTTCAGCGGTTCCTCTAAATATAAGGGATGGTGGCCAGGGCTATAAGGGACAGAACAGGCTATTAAGCCTAGGTTATGAGTGCTTTTGGGGGTACATAGGTTATAGTCAGATGCACATGCTGGGACGCACCTACTTCCTGCTTCTTCCTACAGCAATATGTCAGTCCTACAACACACGTTCACTGGAGGGGGCAGGGGTGTTTAGTAGGTGGCACAGTGACCATCATAGATTTCCTCTATAACACAGTGCGGTGCACGTGGTATTATAGACGCTACAGTTATTTTCACTGAGTTGTGCGGACGTTGTCTCACTGTATTATTGTCTGTCTGTCTGCATGACAATATGAGAAACAGCAGCTTGTCTGTGATAACTGTGAGAATGTCTGATTTGCAGTCAGAGTTGTCCGCTGCACTAAAAGACCATGAGGCGGCTAAGTCTGATTCACGGATAATACCATGTGAGCAGCCAATGTGGGCTCAGGATGTTTCTAGAACTTTGCTGGGTTACAAAGTCCATGTATAGTTCAATTTCTAAGAATGGACATCGTTTGTCTCATAATTACATTCTGGCGATTCAATGCCACATCTTATATCTCAGCATTGGGTCAGGAGTCAGATAGTGAGGTCACTAATAGCCCGAGCTATGATGATCTCATTAGAGCGGTACGCCAGCTGCTAGGTTGCACTGAAACATATGAGGTTTTATTGCTAGCAGACTATGGGCGACTGTGTGTTTTTCTTATTCATATCTCTTAATAAGCAGTTAATAGAAGCATGGCTAAATCCAGTAAAACACTTTTCTGGGATAACACGATTTCTGTCTAAATATCTTTTCCCACAGGCTATGACAACTAAATCACCATCGCTGGAGTCTTCAGTTTCTAAACTTTCACTAACATTGACTATTCCAGTCCCAGGTGCAGCTACGCTTAAAGACCCCTCGGAGAGTAAGCTGGAGGCCTTGCTAAAGTCCATGTATACAGCAACAGGGGTGATGCTTACACCTGTTTGAGTTGGAGTTTGGGTTAACAAGGCTGTAGTTGCATGGGTGAAACAGCTCAGGTTAGGCCTACAACAGGGTTTTCCCTCAGTCCAGCTTATATTTCTTACCGATCACATTTGTGAATTGGTTGAGTATTTAGTTACGGCTTCGTTGGATGTCGGACAAGTTTATTCTTGGCTTGCGGCCCGACAGCCGCTGTGGTTTCGTTCTTGACAGGCCGAGGTAGAGTCAAAACGAGGAATAGAGTATTTGTCACAACAAATACTTCATAAACATGCCTTACTGTTGTCCAGTGTACTAGTTCAGTACGGATGGATTGTCAACTTTAAAAAAAATAATAAATCAAGTCGTGTCACGTGTCAAAGAATTACATTTTATGAATGATTCTGATTGCGGTGGATCAATGCATTTACCTGCCACAACAGAAAGTACATGCTATTCATCATCTAGTACTGCTAGTGCTCAAACCACGGACAGTCTCGGTGCATTTGTGCATTTCGACTGGTAAGACAGATGGGGGCATCTTTCAAAACACTCCAGTTCGGAAGATTTCACTCAGGTCCCTTTCAGCTGGATCTTCTCACATAGTGATCCGGCTCTCATCTACAAATTCATCAGATTATTATTATTATTATTACATTTTATTTATAGGGCGCCACAAGTGTTTCGCAGCGCCGTACAAAGGACAGTACAGGGAGACAAAACTTTGCATAACAGTAAATAAATAACAAAAATGGAGTGCAAGTAACAAAGAGCAACACAATTCTCAAAACATAATACAGCTTAGATGTAAGTAGCGAAGGAGTAATCATTGTACTACTTGGGGCTGGCGGCCATAGATAGAGATGAGCCTTTACCAGCAGGAGAGAAAACAGGTAAAGATGGTCGCTGAGTGAAATGTGTCAAGAAGAGGGTTTAGACAAGAGGAAAGAGGGCCCTACTCTGAAGAGCTAACAATCTAGTGGGGAGGGGCAACAGACAGATGACATGAGGTGCAAGCAGGTAAGCCTGATGGTGGTATGCGAGCAAAGCAGAGATGTCCAAGGCATGGGGATGGAGGAGCAGCCTAAGGACTAGGTTATGCATTGGAGGGGTACGCTTTGATGAATAGGTGGGTTTTCAATGCCCGTTTGAAGCTTTGCAAGGTCGGGTAGAGTCTAATGGAGCGAGGGAGCGCATTCCAATGAAGGGGTGCAGCACGGGCAAAATCCTGAACTCGTGCATGGGAAGCAGTGACCAAGGCAGAGGAGAGGCGACGGTCATCAGCCGACCGTAGTGGGCGGGAGGGAGTATGAAGGGAGAGGAGGTTGGAGATGTAGGGAGCAGTGGAATTAGAGATGGCCTTGTATGTGAGGGTGAGGAGTTTGAAGAGGATTCTGTAGGGGAATGGGAGCCAGTGTAGATTTTGTTGAAGGGGAGTGGCAGAAGTGGTGCGGCGGGAGAGGAAGATGAGCCTAGCTGCAGAGTTGAGGACAGATTGGAGGGGAGCGATGTGGGAGCAAGTGAGGCCAGTGAGGAGCACATTGCAGTAGTCAAGTCGTGAGATGACCAGTGAGTGGATGATTAGTTTAGTTGCACTCTGGGAGAGAAATGGCCTGATGCGAGCAATGTTGCGTAGCTGGAACCGACAAGATTGCGCCAGAGCTTGGATGTAGGGTGCAAAGGAGAGGGAGGAGTCAAGAGTGACGCCCAGGCAGCGGAGTTGGGGAACGGGGGAGATGATAGTGTTGTCAACAGTGATAGAGATGTTTGTAGGGGGTGTTGCTCTGGCTGGGGGAAAGATAATAAGTTCAGTTTTATCCATGTTGAGCTTCAGAGAGCGCTCAGACATCCAGGAGGAGATGGCAGAGAGGCAGCTGGAGACCTGAGAGAGGACAGATGGTGCGCTTGTCTCCAGGGCCAGAGTATCACTACTCTTGTGGCTCCACATACACAATCTCACTGCGGGAAAAAGGTTTGTAGTCTGGAATTGGATAATTCTGATGACGGACGCAAGTCTCAAAGGTTGGGGAGCAGTGGTCCAACATTGTCATTTTCAGGGTCTATGTTCAGACCGAGAAAGATTACTGTCAATCAGTGTCCTGGAACTCAGGGCAATTTACAAAGCTCTGCGTCAGGCAGTTCACTTGCTCCTGTTTCAGACTGTTCAGGTTCAGTCGGACAACGCAACAGAAGTCGCATACATCAACAAACAAGGAGGGACTCAAAGTCGCATGGCCATGCGAGAAGTTGCTCAAATCCTCAATTGGGCCGAACATCACCACGTGATATTGTTGGCGGTCTTCATACCAGGACTGCACAACTGGAAAGCAGATTATCTCAGTAGTCAGGATTTTCCTCCAGCTGATTCTGCTATGTCCAGACCTACTACAGCAGGGGTCATTCCTTTACCCCAATTTAGCGTGGCTGCGTTTTACGGGGTGGCTGTTGAGACCACTCTCAAGACGAGAGAGCATTCCACAGTTGGTTATACCAACCATATTACGTGCTAGAAAGCCAGTTTCAGCAGCTCATTATCACAGGATTTGGCTAGCTTATATAGGTTGGTGTGAAGCTAGGATGTTTCCGAATCTTTTGCTCTTTTACAGACGTGGTTAGATGGAGGACTGCGTTTAGCGACACTAACGGTGCAGGTCTCTGCCTTGTCAGTTTTCTTTCAAAGGCGTTTGGCACTTTTGCCAACAGTTCACAATTTCCTGCAAGGTGTCCTTAGAGTTCAACCTCCATTCATTCCACCTACAGCTCCATGGGACTTGAATCTAGTTTTGTATGTTTTTTCAGTCAAGTTTTGAACCCTTGCAAAACGTGCATGTTAAGTTTATAACTTGGAAAACCGTGTTTCTCTTACGTCCTAGAGGATGCTGGTGTCCACATGAGTACCATGGGGTATAGACGGGTCCACTAGGAGCCATTGGCACTTTAAGAGTTTAATAGTGTGGGCTGGCTCCTCCCTCTATGCCCCTCCTACCAGACTCAGTTTAGAAAATGTGGCCGGAGGAGCCGGTCACAGCTAGGGGAGCTCTCAGAGCTTCTTTAGTTTTATTGTTTTCTTGAAGTAATTTAGGCACAGGGAGGCTGCTGGCAACAGCCTCCCTGCTTCGTGGGACTTAGGGGGCAAGTAGTGTCCGCCCTGCGGTGTCTGAGCCACTATCTCCGATGATAGGACACTGAGCTCCTGAGGGTGATGATCGTTAGCTGCCCCAGGCGACCGCACTCTCCCGCAGTATGCCGCCACCCCCTAACAGAGCCAGAATTCCGGTGGTGAGTCAGTCACCGCCTCCCCAGACGCAGCGCTGAACGCAGGAAGATTGACAGTGGAGAGGCGGTCCGGGGCGGATACTCACAGTTGGATGCCATTTTCTGGGAGTGGTCATCCGAACACAGGTGTTTCCAGGCAAACGGAGGGCGGATATCTGACGTCAAAGCCGGGAGGAACATCGCTGGATCTGTCGCACAAGCTACTTGAGAGGCTTGCCTACACTCGCCTTACACACTTTCTTAACTCGCACAACTTATTGGACCCACTTCAGTCAGGCTTTCATGCCCAACACTCCAGAGAGACGGCACTGACCAAAGTAGTGAATGATGTAGTCGATTGTTTCCCAACCACGGTCCTCAAGGCACACCAACAGTGCAGGTTTTAGCGATATCCAGGCTTTAGCACAGGTGACTTAATTAGTAGCTCAGTTATTTTGATTTAACCATCTGTGCTGAAGCCTGGATGTCACTAAAACCTGCACTGTTGGTGTGCCTTGAGGACCGCGGTTGGGAATGCCTGATCTAGTCACTGCTAGATCTAAAGCCCATTACTCACTACTCATTCTTCTAGATCTCTCTGCTGCTTTTGACACTGTTGACCACTCTCTGCTCAAACAAATACTACAATCCCTAGGTCTTCAGGACACAGCCCTCTCCTGGTTGTCATCCTACCTATCTAATCGCTCTTTCAGTGTTCACTTCTCTGATTCTACCTCCTCTTCTCTACCTCTATCAGTTGGAGTACCGCAAGGCTCAGTCTTAGGTCCTCTGCTTTTCTCAATCTTTACCTCCTCTCTTGGTAAACTAATCAGCTCCTTTGGATTTCAGTATCATTTGTACGCTGATGATACTCAAATCTACCTATCCTCCCCAGATTTGTCACCACCAGTATTGGCTCGTGTCACTGGATGCCTGTCTGCCATTTCATCTTGGATGTCATCTCGCCACCTCAAACTCAACATTTCCAATACCGAATTAATTATTTTCCCACCAGCTAAGAGTAGTTACCAACCTGATATCTCTATAACTGTTGACAATGCAACTATCCACCCCACCCCACAAGCTCGTTGCCTAGGTGTCAACCTTGACTCTGAACTGTCCTTTGTTCCACACATTCAATCTGTCTCTAGATCATGTTACATTCACCTTAAAAACATCCAAAATATGCCATTATCTTACACAAGATACTGCAAAAACTCTAATCCATGCACTCATCATCTCCCGCATTGATTATTGTAATAGTCTCCTTACTGGTCTTCCCATACATAGACTATCACCACTTTAATCCATTTTAAATGCAGCTGCGAGGCTAATCTTCCTTGCCAGACGTTCTTCATCTGCTGATCCGCTCTGTCAGTCCCTCCATTGGTTACCTGTTTTCTACTGTATCAAATATAAAATACTTTTACTTACATACAAGGCTATTAACCAAACTGCACCATCATACATCTCCTCACTCATCTCAAAATATCTCCCTACCAGACCTCTCCGCTCTGCACAAGATCTGCGTCTCTCATCCACGTGTATTACCTGTTCCCACTCAAAATTACAGGACTTTGTAATGATGGAGCTGCCTCATCAGCTCCGTCTGGTCACTAAAGAAATAATTCTCCAAGTATCAAGTCACCTCTTTGAAGCAGGGGCCAACGCGTTGGGAGAACACTTAAATGAAACAACCACACAGGATATGTCTCACAAGTATTCTGATTTATTTTGGTCTGCAAGCCTTTTTATACATACATTTCACATTCAGCCATAGTTGGCCAGCCCACATCTCTTCCCCAAAAGGAGGGGTTACAGTCTAAACATTGGTTCAGCGTAAGCTACGTCCCTTCCATTTTGTAACATTCAATACATAATTTCCCGTAAATGTATAGCATAATAACGTCATACATTCCTAGCTCCACTACGCCCTGGCAACATCCTTTCACATCCGCCTATCTATTGTTCTCAATTTCCTCTGAGAACTACATTTAGATGCATTTCTGTTTCTCATGAGAGAACAGGATGCTAGCTACTTCCCTTTCAAACAATGGTGTGCGTGACTAACTTATAGTTCCAATATTCTATATATCAGTCTGAAATATGTCCAAACCTTGCCTAAACACAGCTTTTCATATATTAAAGCATTTGATTATTATAACCCAATATAATGGCTAATTATCAACTCTATCACCTTGGTTTAGAATATGTCCATGCTTTATTTAAACACATTACTTTCTTCTGTATAAAGCATTTGATTATTATAACCCAATATAGTGGCTAATTATTAACGCTATCATTTTCCCTCCTTTTTTATAATAAACAAATATTACAACCTTATCTGGCATTTTCCTACCAAGTCTATGCAATAACAGTCTACTCTGATGATACAGTGGCTACCCATCTCCTATAGGTAGGAAGCTACACCCTATCTGCAACAGGATTGATGTCTTTTTCTTGGTCTTGGTTGGTAGACCGTTGACTCATATCCATTAGGGCAGACTGTTGTTGGACTTTCTTTGCCAGACTCTTCTGCAATGTCTTATATCAGGAAGATTCAAAGGCTTTCCTTATTCGTTTCTGACAGACTGAAAAACAACAAAGCAGTATCTTAAAACACAAATATAATATAATTGCAATTCCAATAGCTTTTAGAAGGGACATTATTATTCCTACAATCCATCCTTTAATTCCACTAAACCATGAAACTGGATTTAGCCATGATAACCAACCCCATTCACCCTCTATAGTGTCAGGGATGTTATGTTTACTGGCATATGTCAGTTTTGCATCTTCTATCTCTTGTACATGTTTTTCCACTATTTCTTGAGCATTGTCTGTTTCATTGGTAATAAAAGTACAACACAACTTTCCTGTCTGTGTATACAAGGTCATACAATAGCCTCCTGTCTGTGCTGTTAAGTAATCGATCAGAAACCTGTGTTGTAACTGTATCATGGGCCTCTTTTATATACTTGGCAATACGTGTATCAGGATCTGTAATGTCTTTGGTCAAATAAGCACAGCAGTGAACTCAAAGTGCTATTTCTGGAAATCAACAATATCCTCCAATTTGTGGTATTAGAGAATGTAGAACAATGTGGTAGTATAATAGTTCATGTCCAATGTCCTGGAATCATCATAAATATCCACTGTCCTGGAATATCCTATCATAAAGTTCAATCATGTTATCAATAACTTTTAAATGAAGTAAAATGTCAACTCCCAGTTGATTAATCATACGACTTCATTAGCCATAGGAGAACTTATTATCCACCTTTACCAATTCGAGGTTTTATTGATGCTCTGGTGGCAGGAACATGTTCCTGATTACTGAGTCAATTACTCTTTTTAGGAATAGTTCATCCTGCAAGAAAACTTTTCTTAAGTTATTATGTGTTTTTGTATAAAATTGCTAAATTAATCTTCTTAAATAACAAACATCTTCAGAATTAATAGGTAACCAATTGTATATCATATCCTAAGGACATAGTGACAACTAACATTCTCCATTATGTATGATATCTCTTTTAACCTTTAAATCTACTCCTGGTAAAATACATTTACTAAATCATAAACTTTAATGAACATCCTATGTGACCATTACTTTTTATATACCTAGCTCATTATATCTAGCACATCTAGAAACATTAGGTTTGTGTATTGTTAAATCAACCTTTTCTATCTACATAAGTTCATTTTTCCTGTATTATTGACCTATTTTATTTCCATTAACTGAAATACACCCGATATGTGTAGCTGATATTATCACCAGTGGTTCTTTCTTGAGATACTGTTGTATCTTATACACATGTAGCTGTTTCACTATTATCACAACTCTATAAAGTTTTGGTAATCACTTCAAATGTAACTTACATAGAGAACTTTGGTCTGTTACTATACAATGCTGATGTCTTTGTATACATATCTAACAATTATAATAATAATTAGCAATACAATTTATATAGCAGCAGTACCCAAAATCTTTCCAACAATTAATGGTATTGCTGGACTGGATACTACTTGGAATATTATGAATTATTAAATTATCCATGCATTAATCTATACATCTATCTTCAAGTGGAGTATAATACTCACAACCACAATAATGGATGAGTACTTATACCTACACCACACGTCTGCTTGCTCTCTCTTCAAATAAAAAGAAAACAAGGCCTAATGCTGTTATAGATAACATTGCTCCTGTATACTTTCAGAAATGTTAAAAGTTCTGTAGGATATTAGCTTATAAGCACATAGTCTATTATCAATGATCATAATCATCTCCATCTTGATTGATGGGTTCATTCAAATACAACTCTGTGGTAGTAACAGTAGTAACAGTCTCTGTATCTCCATACACTTGTTTTATTTATTTATTTTAGTCTTAGGTTCCTTTAAGCTCTGGTCTCTGACCTTCTCATTTCATTGCAAGCTCATGGATCTAGATGTCCTTCTTCTGCAGCCTTTGCAACAGCTGTATCAGCAGTCAGCGGTACTTGCCAAGGACCATCCTATGCGATCTGTAATGGAACCAAAACATAAGCAACTTCTCACCATAACTCTCAGTGATTTGTCCTGTGCCGGACTGTGTGTTTTAGTGTTGGTTAAATATCTTTCCAAGGTTCTTGCAGCTTTTGATATTCTTGTAACTGTTTAAATAATTTGTGTGACACATTTGAATCATCAAATCATTTTGTAGTTTTGAATCAGTCTCTGGATAATATATCTTTGCTGGATACCAAAAAACAAACAAACAAACAAAAAAAACAACAACAACAAAATAGATTTATATAGAAGAGAGGCTGAGCAGAGGCTTGGGTGTAATTCTACCACTATTGAACCAATGATTGGACCATGCCATGATTCAAATTCTGCCTTTCCTGTCTCTTTTGTAGATTAATAATGCTTAACTCTTTAAACCTTCCCTGTCAAATTATGTCCCTTTTTTTTATTTATTTTTTATTCTCAACATTACACATATTAATTGAAAAATATTTTCCACACTCCTATAAACTCTTTCTATCAGTAAAGAAACTTTACTGTCTTTGAAACAATAGATCACACATCTGGCCTTATTATTCATTTCTCAAATAACCCCTTAACACCTGTTACACATACTATAGTTCCTTTTTAGCATTAAACTATGTTGTATTAAAACAATGTTGTTTTTAATCAACCCAAACATCTGCGGTAAACATGCTATAGCTTTCTTTATCACCATCACGATCCCTCTCATTATCACATAATTTGTTATTTTGGTCCCATGCCAAAACACAATGTATACTTCTCCATTAAACTTCATCCTACCATAGAAAGCTTGTGAATCTATTTCATGCTAGTTACCCTTAGATTTGCATAACTCATGACATTTCCCCTTAATAAAAGTTGGCAGCAACACTTTATTATTACTACTAATTCACTAATTAACACACTAATTTCAGTTAACACACTGTAATTCACCATCCCATTATTCCCTATGGATGCTAGAGAAATTATGCAATGTAATAATTGTAATTGTCTTACTCATCCACATTATATTCCGTATACTCCCCACTTTTGGGGGTGAGGAAGACAAGTATGCAGCTGTATCAAAGTTGTATACTGTCAGAGGTAAGATGTACACATCATACAAAATCTACTGCTTAACCACAGTTCTAAATGTATATATATATTTTTTTCTTCTTGATTTATACATAAGCTGATGGTTTGGCTCTGACTGTGTATCCATAATGTCCTATTCATGATAAAGTGTAATATTTGTATTACCTTCTATACTTTCTTTGGATATGAACTTGAATGCATGCACATATCATTTACCAAAAAAAATTACTGTATTCAGAGATTTATCATCTGGTCATACATGTGTATCTCTTAATAAATGTATACCAAGGCTCAACCCTCTGAGGGTTTTAACTGTCTTTGGCCTACTGCCAAATATGACCTAGGTAGTTAACTATGTCAGCACACCGTCGAATTTTGTCTTGCGACACCTTGTGTCCTGTTCTGCAAGAAAACACAACTGTTTAGTATCTGACACCAACACTTCAAATAATTTATAGCACAAAGGTATATCATCCACATACTGGTTACACCATCTCTAAGGACCAGCGTACCTTCTGGGTTCTCTACAAAACTTAAAGCATTTAAATAACGTTTTTCAGGTGCACTTTGTTCTGCATGCATTGGTATTAGTGAGGGATATAAGGCTCCTGTAACAGCAGGTGTCTTTTGTTCTGCTTGTACTGGCACTACTGAGGGAGCTGACCCCCCTGCTACACCTTCAGTGGGTATACCACTGTTAATGGTATTATGTATTATTGGAGCATAGGGTGGTGGCATTACATCAGACAAATCATCTTCCCTTCTCATTGTTTTTTCATCTTCAATTTCCTGTGAAACAGTTTGCCATATATTTACAGTGTCCAGATAACCCTTTCTCTGTAACCAGTGACCGTCTGTGACTTGAAATCTTTTCCAAGCCTGTGGATCCAATATTCCGTCTTTTGGGAAATTGGCCCTTTTAAGAATGGCATCAATGTGTTTGATGCTTTTCCTCCCTTCTTTCATCACAACAATCTCTATAGGTGAATGCGTTTCCATTCTACTCCCTGTCCCTCCCATTGGGGTAATTAAGCCCTTTGGGTGTGGCCGTATCCACTTGCGGCGACGAGGGATATGTCTAGTTGTGTGAGAAGTTAACTATGTATCACTGGCTTAGGTTTTGTCTGGACACACACTTTTATCTCCTTTTTCCTGTTTCTTCTGAAGATTAATTTAACTTGTCTGACTGTAATATATCACATTTACAATACATGCAATCTAAACACCATATTCAGTCTTCTAACATTACTGAAAACTTGTTGGACACACTGCTGGTATTTTTTTTTAAATGATCAGTGGGTTAATCAGCTAAGCATAAAGGATATGGTTCATTTATATGCACTGATAACATTTGAGCATTTAAATGACATTCCACAATAATCACAATTCTGTAAAAAACACCTTTCTAATGCTGAGATGCTTATCTATATTGCAAAAAATTCACTGGTTAGTTTTGCATAAAGTTTCAACCAAGGTATTCCTTTGTACCCTAACACAGCACTGGTTGCTCTGCGATCGCATGCGCTAATAAAGCATTTGACAAACAAATTTGAAACAAACTTTCAACCACAATATACTTATACAACATATAACACTGAGTTGATCAATTGTAAAGGCCAGGTTTGGTTTTTTGTTTTCTCATAAGTCACCCAGGGGCTACCATTGACAGAGGACAGGACAAGCCTTTGATAGCAAATGCCAAGGGTCGTCTTTGATGATCTTATGGACTAACCACCTTTATACACTTTACACACTTTTTTTTTATTTATTTATTTTTTTTATACTTAAAACAGACAGTTTAACAGACAGATGCGTGACACAGACAAGACAGTAAGCTGTTCATTGAGGCGGCAACCGTTGGTCGGCGATACCCCAAATTCCAGCTAAAACAAACAGTTCCCGTAAAGGCCGAACCAACATTCATACACATATACAACACATAAACATATAAACAACAACAAGCAATACGCCTTATCTGCTTTTAAGCTGCAACAAGCAATACGCCTTATCTGCTTTAAGCTGCAACAAGCAATACACCTTATCTGCTTTAAGCTGCAACAAGCAATACAATATAATTCAGTTAGTCTAGGGGATGTGTGACAAGATAATCGGGTTCTATGATGACGGTCAAAAAGGACATAAATGATTTTTCTCTATAATGTACTTAGAACGACACTCAGAGAATCTGATTTTGAGTAACAATTATTACTCACCCCGGGTATTATCAGAGTCTGTGAGAGCCGGTCAATTCCAAAACAGAAATTATTCATTAGATGTCTCTTCTTGAATCAGTCATTCCGGCAACGATGCCCCCATGTAATGAAGGAGCTGGCCTCATCAGCTCCGTCTGGTCACTAAAGAAATAATCCTTCAAGTATCAAGTCACCTCTTTGAAGCAGGGGCCAACGCGTTGGGAGAACACTTAAATGAAACAACCACACAGGATATGTCTCACAAGTATTCTGAATTTATTTTGGTCTGTTAGCATTTTTATACACACATTTCACATTCAGCCATAGCTGGCCAGCCCACATCTCTTCCCCAAAAGGAGGGGTTACAGTCTAAACATTGGTTCAGCGTAAGCTACGTCCCTTCCATTTTGTAACATTCAATACATAATTTCCCGTAAATGTATAGCTTAATAACGTCATACATTCCTAGCTCCACTACGCCCTGCCAACATCCTTTCACATCCGCCTATCTATTCTCAATTTCCTCTGAGAACTACATTTAGATGCATTTCTGTTTCTCATGAGAGAACAGGACGCTAGCTACTTCCCTTTCAAACAATGGTGTGCGTGACTAACTTATAGTTCCAATATTCTATATATCAGTCTGAAATATGTCCAAACCTTGCCTAAACACAGCTTTTCATATATAAAGCATTTGATTATTATAACCCAATATAATGGCTAATTATCAACTCTATCAGCCAAATGGCTACGTCTGGAACTGATAGTGACAGTCCTGTAGTGCAAACCGTAGATAGACCTGGTGAGGTGGCCAGATCGGAATGTGAAGGTACGCATCCTTGATATCCAGGGATACTAGGAATTCCCCCTCCTCCAGACCTGAGATCACCGCTCTCAGAGACTCCATTTTGAATTGGAAAACCCTTAAGTAGGGGTTCAACAACTTCAGGTTCAATATAGGCCTTACCGAACTGTCCGGTTTTGGTACCACAAACAGGTTTGAGTAATAACCCTTGGTTTTTGGGTGAGGTGGAACTGGAACTATGACATTTGTTCGTACCAATTTTTGAATGGCTTCCTGTAGGATATCACTTTCTGTCAAAGAAGCTGGTAAGCCTGATTTAAAGAATCTGTGAGTTGGGAGTTGCTGAAACTCCAGTCTGTACCCCTGGGTAACAATATCCGTCACCCAGGGGGTCTAGGCATGATGACGCCCAGACGTGACTGAAATCTCTTAGTCTCGCTCCCTCCTGCCTGATCTCCAGGCCGGGAGGTCCACCGTCATGCTGAAGATTTGAAGGAAGCAAAACCTGGTTTCTGTTCCTGGGAACCTGTTGGTGCAGTTTTTTGGATCTTCCCCGATCTCCTCTAAAAAAGGTTGGAGGGGGTTTGGATAAGATTTCCTAGCCGGTGGTGCTGCAGAGGGAAGAAATGTCTGCTTACCCACAGTCACCGTGGATATCCACACATCCAATGCGTCCCCAAATAGTGCCTGACCTGTGAATGGCAGGTTCTCTACACTTTTCTTGGATTCTGCATCTGCAGTCCATTGGCGTAGCCAGAGTCCTCTGCGTGCCGAGACAGCCATGGAAGTAGCAGGCCAATGTCCTTCATGGCCTCCACCATGAAACCTGCAGAATCCTGTATGTGACTTAAAAACAATTCAATGTTACTCCTATCCATAGTATCTCAGTCCTCTAGTAAGGTGCCTGGCCACTTTACTATGGCTTTAGAAATCCATGCACAAGCAATAGTGGGCCTTAAAGCCACACCTGTAGCAGTGTATAGTGATTTGAGCGTAGTCTCAATCTTGCGGTCAGCCGGCTCCTTTAAGGCGGTTGAACCAGGGACAGGTAAAACCACCTTTTTAGACAGCCTAGATACAGAAGCGTCTACTATAGGTGGGTTTTCCCACTTCTTCCTGTCCTCTTCAGGGAAATGGAAAGCAATGAGAATTCTTTTAGGGATCTGGAATTTTCTTCTCTGGGTTTTCCCAGGATTTTTTAAACCAGGCAGTTTTACTCCTTAGAAGCAGGGAAGGTAAGCGAGGTATTCTTATTTACTGTAAAATAAGTTTCCTCTACTTGTTTCCGGAACTTTCTCAGAAATATGCAAAACATCCCTAATGGCTTCAGTCATTAGTTGCACCCCTTTAGCAAGGGATGCATTCCCCCCTTCATATCCCCATCACCGTCCCCTGTATCAGAGTCGGTATCAGTGTCAGCTTGCATTATCTGGGCAGGTGTACGTTTTTTGGGTATGTAGGTGGGGTGAAGTAGTGGGAGCTGAATACTTCATACCCACTACAGATTGTCTCAAAAACTGCGTCTCTTTCTCAGTATGTGACATCCTTGTTGAAATCTGGGATATCATTCCCCTTAAAGAATCCACCCATGGTGGTTTGGATTCAGAAGGCTGAGACAGCACATTGCAGTCCTGAGTACATGGAATAGACTCCTCAGGAGAAGATACACACTCTGCAGCACAGGACGCTCCCTGTCAGTGTCCTATTTCCTATGATCTGCAGGGAGAAAATGGCGCTGGTGAGTGTTGGATCCGCTCTGAGAGGAAGCCCCGCCCATTGTAATGGCGCGCGGCTTCCCGCACTAATTGTTTATACTGGCCTGAGGATTTTAGTGCTAACAGGGGGATTAGCCCCTGTTAGCTGTGTGACCAGTGTAGGGTTTATCCGTGCTAGCTCAGGACGCTCCTCAAAGCTCCTACACTGTGTGTTGCTGAGCCTTCCTAGAGCGCAGCCTCTCAGAGCTACGCTCCCACCCTTGTGCCGCCATTTCCTCCGGTGACCCGCTAACCGGGATGCTGGCGCTGTACTCACCACTCTTCTGGCTCTGTTAGGGGGTGGCGGCCGTGCTGCGGGAGTGAGCAGTCGCCTCATGGGCTTGTGATCAGCACCCTCAGGAGCTCAGTGTCCTGTCAGTTGAGTAGAGAACCAGTAACTCTTCAGGAAGTTGGTTCCTTCCCCCCTCCCCCTAAGTCCCACGAAGCAGGGAGTCTGTTGCCAGCAGCCTTCCTGTAACCTAACTATCTCTAGAAAATAAAAAGCTAAGAAAACTATTAGGAGCTCCCCTAGCTGTGACCGGCTCCGGGCACATTTTCTAAACTAAGTCTGGTAGGAGGGGCATAGAGGGAGGGGCCAGCTCACACTATTAAACTCTTAAAGTGCCAGTGGCTCCCAAAGGACCCAGCAGATGATGATTACAGGGTATCATATGGTGTATTGCATGTACTGCATGTAAAGTACCTTGTTCCACACCTACTCTGCTGTAGCAATATACCTTATATAAGGGTGAGTAACACATGTACAGGCTTACCAGCGTATGAGCACACACATAAAGGAATGCTACCTTACCAATGCTTCCAGGAGTAATGTTAGGAGACATTTCTCTGATCCATCAGCTCATATAACTGATATTATTATTCATCTAGAATCTCCAATTCATACGATATGTTCCCCATCCATTGTTTTACATTGGTGCTAACATAGGACTTGGCGAGTGACTACATCTCCATATATACTTCATGGTTAGTTACCAGTACAAGAGAGAGATAAATCTAAGTCTTATTATAATATTACATTTGTTATTGTGAGTGTTCTCAGGAGGGTGGACACAATGATCGTCTGAGACACAATATTATAAAGCCTTCATTAAAAGTTATGTTTTATTATACACACACATTTACAATTAAGTGTCCGAGAGAGTCGTCTTCTCCTATTGTTTACAAGATTAATATTGTTACAGAAAATGTCACATTTCCATAATGTATTTTATTTCCAGCAGATGGACACACAAGCAGGAATATATCAGAAGGACATCTAATGTTATCCCCGGATTGTGACATAAAAGATAATGACAGTAGACAGTATTCTCCGGGAGATAACCCCATTACCCCTATTATACATCCAGCTCTATCAGCTGATCCCTCTGATCCTGGGAAATGTTCTCCTGATCACTCTGATATTGGTGCATCTGTTACAGCTCCGACAGTAGATACAGTGTTTCCCTGTTCTATAGATGCCAAATGTTTTACAAAGAACACGAAGCCTAATAACCCACACACAGGTAAGGCAGGTGAGAGGCCACTGATATGTTCTGAGTGTGGGAAATGTTTTACATACAAATCACAACTTGTTATACATCAGAGAACTCACACAGGTGAGATGGCATTTCCATGTTCTGAGTGTGGGAAATGTTTTACACAAAAATCAGCTCTTGTTATACATCACAGAAGTCACACAGGTGAGAAGCTGTTTTCTTGCTCTGTGTGTGGGAAATGTTGTGTAAGTAAATCACATCTTGTTATACATCACAGAAGTCACACAGGTGAGAAGCCATTTCCATGTTCTGAGTGTGGGAAATGTTTTGTAAGTAAATCACAACTTGTTACACATCTGCGCAGTCACACAGGTGAGAAGCCTTTTCCATGTTCTGAGTGTGGGAAATGTTTTGCACACAAATCACATCTTGTTAGACATCAGAGAAGTCACACAGGTGAGAAGCTGTTTTCTTGCTCTGTGGGGTACATTTACTAAGGTGGGAGATTTTTAGAACTGGTGATGTTGCCCATGGCAACCTATCAGATTCTACTTACCATTTATCTAGCTGCTTCTAGCAGATAATAGCTATAATCTGATTCGTTGCTATGGGCAACATCACTCGTTCTAAAAATCTCCCACCTTAGTAAATTTACCCGTGTGTGGGAAATGTTGTGTAAGTAAATCACATCTTGTTATACATCACAGAAGTCACACAGGTGAGAAGCCATTTCCATGTTCTGAGTGTGGGAAATGTTTTGTAAGTAAATCACAACTTGTTACACATCTGCGCAGTCACACAGGTGAGAAGCCATTTTCTTGCTCTGAGTGTAGGAAATGTTTTACATACAAATCACATCTTGTTACACATCAGAGAAGTCACACAGGTGAGAAGGCATTTCCATGTTCTGAGTGTGGGAAATGTTTTACACACAAATCAGTTCTTGTTAGACATCAGAGAAGTCACACAGGTGAGAAGCCATTTCCATGTTCTGAGTGTGGGAAATGTTTTACACACAAATCAGTTCTTGTTAGACATCAGAGAAGTCACACAGGTGAGAAGCCATTTCCATGCTCTGAGAAATAAATCATCAGAATCAGCTTTATTGGCCAGGTATACTCGCGTACACTAGGAATTGTGTGTGGTACAATGCATCGCCAAGCAGCAACATGAAAGGGGAATACATGGCATAAGAAGGGGGAAAACATAGCATACATTACACATATGCGTTCATACTGCACATTGCCACTGTACAATAGACTCAACATATTATACATGTAAGACTAAAGACGAAGGCTGCATGGCAGAGCAGCACCGAGGCAGCCATCCGCAGCGCCAACTAGAACTCAAACAATGCACATAATACAGAAGATTTAAGTATTACACATCAAACGATAAACTACACAGACAAAAATAAAAGATACAGAAAGAATAATGCAGGATTGGTGTAGGCATTTTGGGTAATAACTTCCATGGGTTGTGTATTCCACCCTCACAGGGTACCAGGTGCGGCAGCCATCTTTGGCGTACTGTGTAGGATTACCCTGGGTGAAGTCCATCCTCGAGGGGTAGGCCTGTAAGGTACTACTGATGTTCTCTGCCAGAGGGTTAGTGGGCATAGTCCTGGTGATTTAATTTCCGAGGTTTAATGAGTCCACATAATGGTCTGGATTTCTTTCTTGATGTTGTTCAATGTTTGTTCAACTGTTTTTTTTAACTGTTAATTTTCAAACGCTTTGAGTATTGGAACGCACAGCTGTGCATGGCTGAAGCTATAGATATATACACACAATAGACATCACTCAGATTGCACACAATAGACATCATTCAGGTGAGGAACCATTTTAATCTTCTGGAGTATACTCATCAATGCCATGCATTGTTCTTCAAGGTTCTTATCCTATCTCAATGCTTTTTGCAATACACATGTTACCACTGGGTGAAATAATCAGATGTCATACCCTCATCTACCACTGCTATACAGATGACCTGTCTTTGCTCTAGGTACTGAGAACCCAGTACCAATCCTAAATGGTTGTCTAGCTGAGCTCCAGGTGTGGGTGATGCCAGTTTGCTGTGATTCAGTCCTGGTGAAACAGGTCTTCAAGCTCACCAACAAAGAGCAGGGCTACAGCTTAGCTTTACCTACCAACCAGACTTACGCTTGGGGGTTCAGAGTTACAAAATGCTGATCATGTGCGGAATCTTGGTGTCCTGGATGGTGGAGTGACACTTAGACATCAGGTATCTGCCACAATCAGATCCTCATCTGAGGAACATAGCCAGACTCCAGCACTTTATTCCCTCAGAAGATCTACCTACAGTCATACATGTACTTGTATCATCACACATAGACTACTGCAATGTCCTCTACCTGGGTCTCCCAGCAATAGAATTGCACCGGTTGTAGCTTGTACAGAATGCAGCAGCCAGGCTGTTACCTAACCAGCCCGTTCCTGCCACATAACACCCATTCTCTGCTCCCTTCACCGGCTGCCTGTAATATGGTGACTCTATTACATAATCTTACTGGCTATCCCAGCCCTACATGACCAGGGTCCATGGAACCAGAAGCAGCTTCTGCCTCCTTACTGCCACCTGCAGGTGAAGGACTGTTACCAGCAGTACCAAGAATCCTCAAGCAATGCTGAGAGGTCAGGGGGAAGACAGGGTGGTGGCACTAGTGCTGTAGTGGGGCCTGCCGAAGGCACTGTCTGTGAGAATCTTGTCCTCAAACAGCGCTAAGGTGTCAGAGGGGAGACAGGGTGGTGGCAGTAGTGGGGGGAGGCGGGGCGGGTGGCAGTTGGGGAAGATGTGGCAGTAGCGGGAAGAGATGGGGCAGTGGCAATAGTGGGGGAGACAGGGTGGATGGCTGCAGTGCAGTACCAGGGGCTGCTGGAGGCAGTAAAGAGGTGTATGGTCCTGCACAGAACCAGTTGATAATTAGACTTAGTGATGATTATGCTTCCTTATTTCTAATTAATCCCTTGTATGTGTTACTGTTATTTGCTGTGTCAGCCTTTATGTGTGTTCTGTGTAATAATCCTGAAAGTAGTGCTGCTACCGATCTCATATCATTTGTAGTAACTTGGAAAAGATGAGATATGAGGTGCACTCTGGAAGCTTATAGGGGGTTAATCAGAGATGATCGCAGATGTGACATCACGCAGCCCCTGGAAAATGGTCTCGGCCCGCCCGCGTTCACCCCTCAGGGATGCGACCGCAAAGTGTGTGTCTGCGCGGCCGCTGCGCATGTGCATATTGCCACCACCAGCAAACTGCTGCAGGCCGCTATTGCGGCTGGGTCTGAATGACCCCCATAGGGTTTTGGCTCCTGATATGTAGCTGTTTTACTTACCTGCAATACTATAATGTAACTTGAATTGTTTCTGTGCTTTAAGGATATTTTATCCATGTTGTGCAGAGTAAAGTATTTTTGAAGTTTAAAATATAGAGAAAAATCTGTGTATTAAAGATATGAAATAAAGTTTTTTTTAAAAACAAAAGATTTCTGTTGAGTCTTTTTTTTTTTTGTGTGTAAACTGTTTTTATTAGTCAAAGCAATATTCAAGAACATTACAGAAACATTTTCAAAAACAAAAGGAGGGCATACAAAATATCGCGTAGCATATATCCATCAGTACACCACACATAGAGCGCCCTTAGCCGATGAATATCTGTCTGTATTTCTGTCATCATTAAAGTTTATAAGTGAAGAGCATAATATCAAAAAAGCATCAATGAATGGGAAAGAGGTAAAAGAAAAAAGGAGAAGAGAGAAGAGGAAAAGAGGATGAGCAAGGGAAGGTTAGGGTGGGCAGGGTCAGGTGTGACGGTCTGCATGGTGCGGGCAGACTATTTGGGGAGCGTATGGGTGATCTCCACCAATCCTGAGTCTGGGCCATAGTACAGAAACAGCGTTGTTGGAATATGGGTATGGGTATAAATAATGATACAGATATGAATATGGGCCCGTTCACCAACATGAGGGGGGTTATGTCGCAATATAAGTCGTACCAAGGAAACCAAATAGCTATGAAGTTAACTGTTTTCCCGGATGAGAAGGAAATCAGGTCTTCCATGTCCAAGAAGTGATCAATCTTTGTGAACCACATTTTAATTGAGGGTGGAGAGGTAGATCTCCAAAGAATTGGGATCACCGCTTTAGCAGCGTTGCAAATGTGTCTTAACAGGGAATGTTTGTAGGAGTGTGATCCTGCGGGGGTGTGATTAAGGAGCCAGAAATCTGGGTCTCTCAGGATTTCGTCACCTACTATCTGTTCGGTGCATTTAAATACTTCTGTCCAGAATGGAGTTATAAGAGGGCAATCCCACCAAATATGTATAAAACTCCCCGGGGCATTTTTGCATCTCCAACACATATTCGAAAGAGAGGGAAACATTCTATTGAGAACACGAGGGGTCCTATACCACCTATATATAAGTTTATATAGGGTCTCTAATGTCGAAATGCATAAAGAACTCGCCTGAGCGTTCCTAAACACGGATTCCCAGTTAATTTGAGTAGGTAGCCCCGACAATTCCCTTTCCCAGGAAGCCAAGAAGGTAGGAGGTTGTGGGAAGAAATTTTCCATAATCAACGTGTAAATTTGTGAAATAGTATGTGTGGGTGAACTGGGGGAGATACATAGTCTCTCAAATCCAGTGAGGTCTCTAGTTACATCAGAGAAGTTCTTGGGAGATGATATGAAATGGTGGACCTGCAGGAACCTCCAAAACTCAGCACTGTGTAGGTTCCAAGAGGATTGAACATCTGAAAAAGAGCGCACCCTACCCGAGCTCACCAGCTGACCGACTCTAAAGATCCCAGCTTCCGCCCATGGGGTGAAAGCAGTCCCTTGAAGGCCCGGGGCAAATTCGGAGTTATAAAGAAAAGAGGTTAAGGGGGACCATTTGGAGGATATATAACTCTGGGAACTCAGTTTGGCCCATAATCTGAGCGTGGGAGAAACCGTGGGGTGTGACACCTTCGGGAGGGTAGGGAGCCAAGGTGCAATTTCTATATAATATGGGAGACAGCCCTCCTCTAGGAGGACCCATTGTTTGCGATCCTTGGCACGTGTCCATTCCAGTATCCTGTTCAGGTGTACTGCGTGGTAATAGTTAGGGATATGTGGGAGTTGTTGCCCCCCTTGATGTTTTCTCCTGAACAAAGTATCATGTTTAAATCTAGGTGTATTTCTACCCCATACAAATGTACGGATAAGCCTCTGGACATCTCGAAGCCATAGCAGGGGGATGAGTATCGGAAGGGTCTGGAGAAAGAATAAAATCCTGGGGAGGGCATTCATTTTTACTACGTTGATCCTTCCGAACCAGGACAGTCTCAGCTTTTTCCACAACAGGAAGTCTAAACGAAGCCTAGACAATAAGGGTTTAAAATTTAGGGAGAACACTTTGGATAAGTCATTGGTCAGTAACACTCCCAAATATTTTCATTTATAATCATGCCAGGTGAAGGGGAAGGCTTGTTTCAGGCTTTCTACTATAGCAGGAGGTGTAGTTAAGTTCATAGCAATAGATTTGGAATAATTTATTTTGAAGTTAGAGAGGACTCCAAACTTCTCAAACTCCACCATTAAATTTGGCAGAGAGGTGACCGGATTCGTGATTATTGCGAGTAGATCATCGGCATATAATGCCAATTTGTATTCGGTCCCCCTTACTAACAAGCCCGAAATATTTGGGTTAGCCCTAATGCTTCGGGCTAGTGCTTCCATGCAGAGGACAAAGAGCAATGGGGATAGCGGGCATCCCTGTCGCGTACCGTTGAAAATTGGAAAGGAGTCAGAAAGGGTGCCATTAATCCTAATTTTGGCGGATGGGGAGGTATAGAGGGATAGGATTCTGTGGAGACAGATGCCACCAAGTCCCAGATGTCTCAATATTCCGGCCATAAAATCCCAGTCCACTCTGTCAAAAGCTTTTTCTGCATCTGTTGACAGTAGGATAGATGGGGATGAGAGCTGACCTGCATAGTGGATTATGCTGAGCACTTTGGTGGTATTGTCCCTGGCTTCTCGCCCTAAAACAAACCCCGCTTGATCTCCATGTATCAGGCCAGGCAACAGTAGTTTAAGGCGGTTTGCGATCAATTTAGCGAAAAGCTTTATATCAATATTTAATAGGGAGATTGGGCGGTAGCTGGAGCACAGACTGGGGTCTTTACCCTCTTTGGGTAGAACTGCAATATGGGCTTCGAGAGATTGTGGGGAGAAGGGCGATTGATCAGATATAGTGTTGAAGGCTCTTGTGAGTATGGGGATTAATTTGTCTTTAAAAGCTTTGTAATAGGCAATAGTATATCCGTCGGGGCCGAGACTCTTGCCATTAGGAGAGGATTCAATAACTCTCTGAACCTCCTCAGTGGAAAAAGGGGCGTCTAGATCTTCCACTTCTGTTGCGGTCAGTGTAGGGAAATGTAAGGTCCTTAAATAGTCAGCTATGGCTTTTTGATGGGACGGCCTGTCAATTCTGCCGGTTGGGCCGGAGAGGTTATACAGAGTAGAGTAATATGTCTTGAAGGCCCTGGCTATGTGAGATGTCTGGTGGTGGGGTTGGCCATGATTGTCTTTAATTGTATGAATGAAAGTAAGAGCACGTTGTTCTCTAAGTGCTTTAGCCAGTAATTTTCCAGGCTTGTTGCCCCATTGATAGTATCTGCTACGGCACTTCCGATAGGAAAACTTGACTCTATCTGAGAGTAACTTATTCAGAGCCGCCCTAGCAGTTTCGAGATCGGCGTAGTGTTGTGGGGTTTGGGATTTTTTATGTAGAAGCTCTAGAGATTGTATTTTAGACAGTAAATCCTCTCTGAGTTTCTCCCTCTGCTTTTTGCGAAAGGATCCTATTTGAACACAAACCCCCCTGATGACACATTTGTGTGCTTCCCATACTGAGACTTTGGAGATGTCATCTAAGTCATTGGTACAAATATAAGAGTCCAGAGCGTTATCAATTCGGGACTTACAGCCTGCATCTTGTAAGAAAGTGTTGTTGAAACGCCAGGACCATTGGCGATGTGCATTGGGAGGTAAGCGTATGGTAAGGTTGACTGGGGCATGATCGGACCATACAATCTGTCCTATAGAGGCATCAGACAGAAGGTGTAAGTGTCGGTGACTCAAAAATAAGTAATCAATCCTGGAATATGTCTGGTGTGGGTGTGAGAAATGGGTGTAATCTATATCAGTAGGGTGTGTCAATCTCCAAGTGTCGATCAGCTGGTGGTCGAGCAGAGTACGTCTCACTCCCCTATGCTCCCTTTCTGGCTTGCAGGAGATCTTTTTAGAATTGTCCTGGCGAGGATCCAGGGTCCAATTCAGATCACCTCCCATCACCACCACCCCCTCCAATAGAGATTCCGCGTCTTCTAGAACTGAGGATAAAAAGGAGGGTTGTTTAGCGTTAGGGGCATATATGTTTAAGAAAGAGAAACGTTGGCCATGTATGTCGCATTTCACCAGCAATCCCCTACCTTCAGCTATTCTGTGGGAGGCTACATTGAGGATAGGCAGATGGCGGGCAAGTAGGATGGCTACACCCAGTGTCTTACCAGCCGAATTATTGGACAGGAAAACATGCGGGTAATAGTGACATTTTAGGGACGGCACGTGTCCCATCTTGAAGTGTGTTTCCTGAATAAAAGCAACGTCTATTTTCTCGTCTCTAAGCCATTTAAGAAGTTTAGACCTTTTTTCAGGGACATTCAGCCCTTTGACATTAAGGGTAGTTACGTGTAAATCACTCACCCCCATTATCAGTCAGGTCCAATCGTTTCACGATAGTCTTTTCTTCGGCAGACCCTGGGAAAGGTGAGGGAAAGATAACAGGGGGGGGGGGGGGGGAGATAGGAAAAAAGGAAGAGCAAAGAAATAGAAAGAAAAAGCTGCGGCGGGGGAATCCCCGCCAAAAAGTACTTTAACATTAAACATAAGTGGTATTACTACCAAAACTGCTGCAAGAAGGACAGGAGCGGAATCCTGCCGGCTCCCAGTCCAAAGAAACAAGGGATGCAGCATATTGGGGTCCTGCGGGGGCTTCAGGACAACGACTACTCCCAAAATAGAAACTCGTTAAATATACGGTATTACCGAGGTGTGCACTAGGCATATGTGAAACATGAAAAATAAAGCATACATATATATGAGTATATATATTGGCATAAGAGCGTACAGACAAACCTCAAGTTATCAAGTCGGGTTTCAAATAGGCTTTAGTGTCTGTACACTGTTATCCATCTGCCTAAACAAAAACAACAAGAGATAAAAGGGAAAAAAGAGAATAAAAACAAAAACCGATCACATTGGTGAACAACACATTGCACTATAAAGAAAGAGAAAAACTCAATGTATAACATATTCAGCAAGCAAATTTACATCCACTCGGGATAAGGCATCTCATTCAAGGAGGCTTCGAAAGTCGTGGGCCAGGAGTGGATCCCCGCAACCGCGGGGTGCGAACTTGCTGCCACGCGTCATCTGGAGGGAGTACAACAGGCAATTCCGGAAGGTGGTGAAAGGCGTCCCAGTCAGGAGTCGGGACCGGGGGGATACCCAGAATCGTGAAGAAAGCCTGTAAGTCCGAAGGTCTAGAAAGACTCGCAATTTTGCCGCCATGAGAGACCTGGAGGGAAAATGGAAAGCCCCATCTGTATTTCAGCTCGAGCTTCCTGAGGGAGTCTGTAAGAGGTTTCAAGGCGCGACGTTGTTGTAAGGTTGACCAGGCAAGGTCAGGGAATATCTGAATCTTGTCGCCTTGAAATTCAATGCTGTCTAATTGACGGGCCGACCTCATTATATCCTCTTTTTGGGCGTAATAGTGGAGCCTACAAATCACGTCCCGTGGTCTGTCGGAGGGCAAGCCTCGAGGACGAAGGGCTCTGTGTGCTCTATCGAATATAATGTCTTTGTTCGGGTCCAGGTCAATAAGTTCCCCAAATATCTTAGATAATGCGTCTACCAGGTCTGTTTGCTGGACGCTCTCCGGCATGCCCCTGACTCTAATATTATTTCGCCAGCCGCGATTATCCATGTCCTCAATGCGTGACTTTAAGAAGGAGATATCGTCCCGTTGGTGAAATAGCACTTCCCGAAATTTAGTCAAAGAGTCCACAGTAGACGATTCATGGCGTTCCAGGACATCAACTCGAGTCGCAATTTGAGACATATCTTGTCGGAGCGCTGTCACTTCCTGAGTGATGGTGGATAGTAGATGAGTCTCCAATGCTGAGAAGTCTTGTTTCGTAGGAAGTGATCGTACATGAGACAATATTTCACTTATCTCCGCAGATAGGGAGAGGGCCTGTGAGGACTCTGGAGTCCCAGGGGAGGCCATGTCGTCCACCGGGTCGTGTACACTCGAGAAGGTCGGGACGTTAGAAGGAGCAGAGGGGGTCGAGGTTGGAGAAGTTAGGAACTTACGGAGATCTGATGAACGTCGGTTCGCGGGGGGTGGGATCTCGTCCGGCTTAGTCTTGGCCTTCTTTTTTTTCTTTATCCCTTTCACCATGAGATCGGTCTATAGATAAAGTTGTGTAGAATTACACTTTCACATTTCCTCAGTATTATGTAGCATGAGGGCCGTCGTCGTGCAAGAACCCCCCTCGTGGTCTTAGGGTAGCATCAGGCAGGCATGCTCGAGGCTAAGGGCCCATTCTTTCACTTGTAGTGGTGGTGCTTCTGATATAGCCCGATCGGGGTGTATTTACAGTACCCCAGGCCACTGGGTAAGGAGACAGCCAGCAAATATATAGAATTATTAAATGGATGGATGGGTGGGGGCAGTACTGTGATTGTTTTTATAATATTTTGTATTGTGTAATGAGAGCAAGCCTATATGGCCCAGCTTTGTGGGTCCCCCCTCTTTCTTTTATGCACAGTGCTGCAGCTGCAGTGAAGGCACGTTACAGTACCTTTCACTGAACTAAAGATGGCCGCCGGGCGTCTTCCTCTGTCGTCCCGTCTGACGAGCCGCCGGGTCCTCGCCGCGGTGGGAGCCGAGAGCAGGTAGGAAACCACTAGCCGCGGCAAGCGGCCGGCGGCAGGAGAGTTTTTGAAGCTCCGTTAGGTGCTCACGGCCCGAGCAGCGGGTCCCGGAGCCGTCCACGGCCTATTGCTCAAATTGAGGCCCTGGCTTCATCCAACCCTGCAGGCCGCAATCCGCGGGAGCAGTTAAAACTGCTCCCCGATTCCGCGGTACCTCAGGGGTCTCAGCCGGGAGGCACCAGGAGGGCAGCAGTTGAAGTTGAAGTGGGGCGGCCTAGGAGGCGCAGACACAAGAAGAAAAGACAATTTAGGCTTTGGGTCTAAGGAGCTCACTTCAATCACGTCTGCCTCCTTCAGACCCCAGACCACGCCCCCCTGTTGAGTCTTTTTATGTGTCTGTGTATTATCTTATTTCCAGATAATTGTTGCTATGGTGACAGAAACAATTTCCTGTTAATGTGTCACTTGTAGTGTTACTTTTGTGTCCAGTGGGTAGGCTCGGAAATGTTATCCTTTTCCTCACAACCCCAGTTGCTGGAGAAAATGAAGAAGGAGCTGTTGACGGGTCACGTTTAACTTGAGTTGACAATTTTCTCACCAGCAGGTCATTCCACCTCTGCAGACTTGTGTCCGGAAAGAGAGATACAATGTAGGCTTTAAACCTAGGATTGAGCATGGTGGCCAAAATGTAGTGCTCTGATTTCAACAGATTGACCACCCTTGAATCCTGGCAAAGCGAATGAAGGGCTCCATCCACAAGTATTTCCAGGGAAGACGTTAAGTCTGAGGGACTATGCACAGGCCCAAGTGATAATTCTTTTATGATCCTTCTATGTATGAACCAAGCGATAGAGGGAATAATCCAAAACTTTTAATACCAAAGATTAGCTAATCTGGTTGGAGGTGCGCCATTAAGCAACTTGCAATGACTGGTTAGGGGGTTTAGAAAAAAATGCTAGTGGGCTTATATCTAAAGAAGCCTTAATGTGTGGCGCACTCTTTTTTCTTTATGTTTCATGAATAAATTAAAACATAACTTTATTTTTATTTATGAAAGATTTTTCAATAGACATGACATAAGGCAATTGATTGTCAGCCTGGAAAGACAAAAAATTAATGAAAGATATAAAATAATTTATATACCAGCACTACCTATGTATGGATATATGGGTAGAGCAATAACTGATATAAGCAACTGAAATATAAAAGGGATTTAAACACAGGTTTTATTTATCAAATTTATGAGATCCTTTCACAACTGGAGCACTTAGGTTGTATGCAGTAGTAACGCTCTGCAGAGAGCACTTAGGTTGTATGCAGTAGTAACCCTCTGCAGGGAGCACTTAGGTTGTATGCAGTAGTAATGCTCTGCAGGGAGCACTTTGGTTGTATGCAGTAGTAACACTCTGCAGGGAGCAGCTTTAATAGAGTTTTTTTCTGAGATCACAATCCCGTTGTGAAAGGATCTCATAAATCTGATAAATAAAACCTGTGTTTAAATCCCTTTTATATTTCACTTGCTTATATCAATTATTGCTCTACCCATATACCCATACATAGGTAGTGCTGGTATATAAATTATTTTATATCTTTCATTAATTCTTTGTCTTTCCCGGCTGACAATCAATTGCCTTATGTCATGCCTATTGAAAAATCTATCTTAAATAAAAATAATAAAAGTTAGGTTTTCATTTATTCATGAAACAAAAATAGTGCGCCACACATTAAGGCTTCTTTAAATATAAACCCTCCATCCATAAGTCCCACATACTTAATGGAATCGCTCCATCTTAGCTCCTCCTTCAATTTATCCAGCTGATTCGCAAAAGCCTGATGAGGGGAATGACCTGACTCAAGCTGGCAGAGTCTGAACTGACTTCACGTGTGGCAAGTTTGAATGGTTTGAGAAACTTGCAAAACACAGAAATCATTCTCCATTGCGCTTGAGTCAGGTGTATTCCCCCTCCTTTGCCTGTATCATAGGTGGATGTGTTGGTTTGAATGGCCTTTTGCTGCTCCTCCATCCTCTGAAGCATATAGAGTGTTGAATTCCCCCTCTTGCTTCAGCTGATGGCAGGGCATGTTCAGGAGTGTTTTCTGGTGCTCCAGTCTTCAGCACGTGGTGGCTGAATGTTGAAAGTGGCCCGCAATTTTTCGGGCCACCGACAGCATCTCCTACACGCCCCTGTCGTTTTAAAAAAAATTCTGCACCACCAAATTAATTGTATGTGCAAAACATGGGACGTGCTGGAATTTGTCCAGATGTAATGCACGCACAATATTGGCGGCGTTGTCAGATATCACAAATCCCCAGGAGAGTCTAAGTGGGGTAAGCCATTGTGCGATGATGTCCCTCTGTTTCCGTAAGAGGTTGTCGGTAGTGTGCCTCTTATGGAAACCGGTGATGCATAGCATAGCCTGCCTAGGAACGAGTTGGCGTTTGTGAGATGATGCTGCTGGTGCCGCCGCTGTTGTTGCTGCGGGAGGCAATACATCTACTCAGTGGGCTGTCACAGTCATGTAGTTCTTAGTCTGCCCTAGTACACATGTCCGTGGTTAAGTGGACATTAGGTACAACTTCATTTTTCAGGACACTGAGGACACTTTTCTTAATGTCCCTGTACAGTCCAGGAATCGCTTGCCTAGTGAAGTGGAATCTAGACGGAATTTGGTATCGGGGACACAGAATGTCCATCAGCTGTCTAAATCCCACTGCACTAATGGAAGATACCGGACGCACGTCTACCACCAGCATAGTTGTTATGGCCTCAGTTATCCGCTTTACAACAGGGTGACTGCTGTCATATTTCATCTTCCTCACAAAGGACTGTGGACAGTCAATTGCTTAGTTGAAGTAGTACAAGTGGTCTTCTGACTTCCCCTCTGGGATGACGATCGACTCCCAAAAGCAACAACAGCTGCGGCGGCAGCAGCAGTAGGTGTACCACTCAAGGATCCCCCAGAGGAATCCCAGATCGGAGAGGACTTGTCAGTCATGCCAGTGACATGGCCTGCAGGACTACTGATGTTCCTGACTGAGGAGGAAATTGACATTGAGGAAGTTGGTGGTGTGGCTTGCAGGAGCTTGGGTACAACAGGAAGAAGGGATTTAGGTGTCAGTGGACTGCTTACGCTATTACCCAAAGTTTCTGAACTTGACAATGACTTCGGATGAATGCGCTGCAGGTGACGTATAAGGGAGGATGTTCCTAGGTGGTGAACATCCTTACCCCGACTTATTACAGATTGACAAAGGCAACACATGGCTTGACACCTGTTGTCCACATTTGTGGAGAAATAATTCCACACCGAAGAGGTGGCTTTCTTGTATTTTTCCCAGGCATGTCAATGTGCTTTCTCATCCCATGGACAACAACTGTCTCCACTGGTGCCTTATTCAAACCAACCACATCTCCATCAGAATCCTCATGGTCAACTTCCTCCTCAGCGCCAGCTACACCAATATCCTGCTCATCCTGGTGTACATCTACAGTGACATCCTCAATCTCAATATCAGCAACTGGATTGGTGGTGCTCCTCCCAGCACTTGCAGGGGGCGTGCAAATGGTGGTAGTATCCTCTTTCCATACAGTCTTGGGAAGGTCAGGCCTAGACATCGCAACCGCGGACACACTTGGACTCTCCTTGGGTATTTGCGATATCTCTGAACGCACAGATGTGTTTTCCTGTGCTTTAACAAGCTTAATTTTATTCGAGAGGCTGGAGGGCTTCCATCCTCATGAGAAACTGAGCCACCAGTCATGAACATAGGCCAAGGCCTTAGCCTTACCTTGCCACTTTGTGTCGTGAATGGCATATTGCATATTTTGCCAATTTTACGTTTCTCGTCAGATATTTTTTTTTATTCTTCTGATTATTAATTTTTGCTTCTTGGATTTTACACGCCATCTATAACATTGGGCCTCTGCCTTAGCAGATTAAGTTGATAGAATGAAATCGGCAATGTCATGACTGGTGGCAGCAGCAGGAGCTTCAGCACTAGGAACTGCAAGTGGTTCCTGATCTTGCACAATTTTTTCCTCCAAATTGTTCTCCATTTCACAGGACAGCACCCTTTATTATTACAGCACACAGAACAGTGCCCCTTTATTTTCACAGCACCCTTGTATACTTACAGCATAGAAAGGCAGTGCAATGTTATTTGACCAGCAACACCCCTATATTTTACAGCATACAGAAGTGTGCTTTTAATTTTACCAACTGTACCCCTGAATTTTTATGACATACAGGACCAGTGTAATGTTATTTGAACATCAACACCCCTACATTTTACATTATACAGGAGCAGTGTGCTTTTAATTTTTAACTACACCCCTGAATTTTTACAACATACAGGACCGGTGTATTGTTATTTGAACAGCAACACCCCTATATTTTACAGCATACAGCAGTGTGCTTTTAATTTTTAACAACTGCACCCCTGAAGTTTACCAACATACATAGCCAGCAGCACCCCTATATTTTACAGCATACAGCAGTGGGATTTTAATTTTTAACAACTGTACCGCTTAATTTTATAGCATACAGGGCCAGTGTAATGTTATTTGAACAGCAGCACCCCTATATTTTCCAGCATACAGGAGGACAGTGCCCTTACACCCTGTGCAACACAGTGACAGCCAGGACAGCAACAGCCATGTACAGCTGCAGCACATGAAACACCAGTGACAGCCAGGACAGCACTCCTAATACAGCACAGGTACACCACAGTGTTAGGCGCGGCAGCTCCTGCTCCCCGCACGGCGCCTGGTTACGCCAGGATGCGGTGCGCACTAAGCCGCTGGGCCCTTGGCAACGGGGACTTCACAGGCGGGCCGCGTTCCCCGTTGCCATATAATTAATTATCACCTGTCAGTGTGTGGTTGTGCAGCAGGACAGCTGCACGACATTATCAAATTAGGTTCTCTGCAGTGATTGGTGCAGATACCTGTTATATTCTCCCTCAGTGCCTTACACAGACGCTGGTGATAGCTTCCTGTGAGCTGTTCCTGCTCTGGAGAATTCCCTGTTCCGTGTTCTGTGATCTGGTCTACCTGGTTCCAGTGGTCCTGTGTCCTGGTGTTCAGAAGTCTGTCGTTGGAGTCCTTCCAGTCCTCCAGTCAGTAGAAACCAGTGTCTGTGATGTTGGGGTTCTCGTGTACCTGCGGTAGTTCCCCCCGGTGTTGTGAGTAGCGGCCGTAGTATTTTCGTTATGCTTGTTGCAGGTGCTTTTGCGGATGTTTTCCGCCCTAGCTGTCCTCCCCGGTACACGAAGGTGCCGCGTAGGGTGTGGACAGTTACCTTTGTTCTCTTTTTCCATTGGCGGCCATGCCACACATACATTTTGTTTGAGTTCTGTAGTAGCCCCTAGCTCTGTCTTTTATTTAGTTAGAGGTCCCCTTGTTCTCACCCCTTCTCAGTTTACGCCTTGTCTCCAATTAAGACCTTAAGACCGGGGGGCATCGGAGGTGGGCAGACTTAATCCGCCCTTCAAACACGGCTGCCGCGGGCCCAAGAAAACATAGTCTCGCATGCGTAGACTGACCACGCTGGTGGAACAACGGAGTTAGGGTCCTAGGGGTTGCTGCTGAACTTCCCTCTTAGTACAGCATCACGTTCCTGTGCCCGGGACTTACCCACTCAGAATCTTACGTTCAGAGCACAGAGAACGTAACATTATCACCGGCCCAAAAACCAAACAAAAAACAAACTAAATCTTATACTCAAACCAGGGTGTCATTGAAATTCTGTCCTCATGAATCCGGCAGTACTAGGACAGAATTCCAGCCAGCTTTTAGCCAATCCGATTCAGGAATTCACTCAGATGGTGCAGGATCTTACCCTTCGGGTGAGGTCACAGGAAGATCTTTTACGAGCCTCCCCGGGTATGATTCCTGAGCCTAAGATGCACCTTCCTGACCGCTTTTTGGGTAACCGAAAAGATTTCTTTAACTTTAAAGAAGGCTGTAAACTTTATTTACGTTTAAGGCCCCTGTTCTCAGGTACAGAGTCTCAGCAGGTGGGCATTGTGATGTCTCTGCTTCAAGGCGATCCACAAACCTGGGCTTTTGGGTTGAAATCTGATGAGGCAGCCTTGCTAACAGTAGATGCCTTCTTTAAGTCAGTGGGTCTTATGTATGATGACCCAGATAGGGAAGCGTAGGCCGAGAGCCACCTACGTGCACTTAAACAAGGTAAAAATCCCGCTGAGGCGTATTTTACAGAGTTTCGCCATTGGTCGAACGACTGTGGCTGGAATGATCCTGCCCTGTGCAGTCAGTTTCGCCTCAGTCTGTCGGAAGTAATCAAGGATAGTCTCATTCAGTACCCAGTTCTGGAGACTTTAGATAAGCTCATGGAGCTTGCTATCAAGATTGATCACCGTCTCCGAGAGCGGAGGGCTGAAAGAGGGGCTAATTTCAGGTCTAGGCCATGTGTGCCTGCTCTCCCTGAAGACGTGGAGGAACCCATGCAAGTGGGTCTCTCCCGGCTGTCCCCAGAAGAGAGAGCCAGAAGGCTAAATTCTGGGCTCTGCATATATTGTAGTGGCAAGGGACATGTTGCGCGTAACTGCCCAAATAAACAGGGAAACGCTCTGACCAAGTGAATTGTGAGGGGGTTCACTTGGGTCTGCAGTTAATCTCAAATGATTCCTTGTTAGTTCCTGTAAAAATGTCTTCAGGAAATCTCAGTTAATTTGTTTCAGCCTTCACTGATAGTGGAGCTGCCGGGAAACTTTATGGATCGTGCTTGGGCTCAGGCTCTAGGGGTTCCACAGCTTCAATTGGATAGACCTATCACTATGCATGGACTAGACGGTGTTCCACTTTCTAATGGGGTAATAACCCATCGAACCCCCCCCCCAGTACAATTGACAGTAGGGGCATTACATTCCGAAAAATTTTGTTTTTCTTCACCCATTGTCCGGCTGTGCCTGTCGTCTTAGGTCACCCCTGGCTTGCCCTTCCTAATCCCACCATAGATTGGCGGTCTGGGGAAATTTCCCGGTGGGGTTCCTTCTGTGTTAAAGGATGTATGTCTCGTCCAGTCCGGGTCGCGGCTGTCACTCCGGAACTCATACCTTCAGCATATCAGGATTTTGCTGATGTTTTCTCTAAGGGTAACGCTAATATCCTGCCGCCCCACCGGTCATATGACTGCACCATTGACCTTGTCCCTGGAGCCACTCTGCCAAAAGGGAGACTTTATGCACTATCTGGGCCCGAGACTAAGGCCATGGATGATTATGTGCAGGAAAGCCTGAAGAAGGGGTTTATTAGACCCTCGAAATCTCCATTAAGTGCAGGGTTTTTCTTGTTGAAAAAAAGGACGGATCTCTAAGGCCATGCATAGACTATCGGGCCTTGAATAAGATTAAAAACACCTACCCCTTGCCGTTGATTTCGGTGTTGTTTGATCAGCTCCGCACTGCGGTTATTTTCTCTAAAATCAATCTCAGAGGAGCCTACAACCTCATCCGAATAAGATCTGGGGATTAGTGGAAGACAGCTTTCAGTACAAAGTCCGGACATTACGAATATCTTGTGATGTCGTTCGGTCTGTCTAACGCTCCTGCTGTGTTTCAGGATCTTATCAGCTCCAGTTCTCAGACACCCCAACCCTGATCTTCCCTTTGTTGTCGAGGTGGACGCCTCAGAGGTTGGAGTGGGAGCCATTCTTTCTCAGTAAGACCCCAAGTCTCTGGTGTTACACCCTTGTGCTTTCATGTCCAGGAAATTATCCTCCGCAGGATCCAACTATGATGTTGGTAATCGAGAGTTGCTGCCAGTCAAATGGGCTTTTGAGGAGTGGAGGCATTGGCTTGAAGGAGCTAAGCATATCATTACTGTGTTCACTGACCACAAGAATCTACAGTATATTGACTCAGCAAAGCGGCTAAATGCTCGGCAGGCGCGTTGGGTGCTGTTTTCTACATGATTCAAGTTCTTCATCACCTACAGGCCCGGTTCTAAGAACACCAAGGCCGATGTCCTGTCTCGTTGTTTTCTTCTGCTCACAATAACCACTTTTCTGCAACTCCCATTGTTTCAACATCCGGGCCGGCCTCACACAGGATTTGTTCACACAGCTCGTCCAGGTTCAACAGCGGGCTCCCAGTGATACTCCTGTTGATCGTCTCTTCGTTCCTGAGTTCTTGAGAGGCAGTGTCCTCGCAGAGTTTCATAATAGTAAGGTTGCTGGCCATCCAGGTATTGCTAAGACCTTGGAGTTAATCTCTCGCTCGGTGTGGTGGCCTAATCTTTCTAAGGATGTTAGGGAATTTGTCCTTTCCTGTCAAGATTGTGCTAAGCACAAAGTATCCCGATCCTTGTCGGTCGGTCAACTCATGCCTCTTGCAATTCCACTCAGGCCATGGTCACACATTTCTATGGATTTCGTGGTGGATCTTCCTCTTTCATCCAGGTTCCAGGTGATTTGGGTAGTTGTAGACTGTTTTAGCAAAATGGCCCACTTCACTGCTCTTCCCCGATTACCCTCCGCTCAAGTTTGGGCAGTTCTGTTCCTCTGCCATGTCTTCAGGCTCCATGGTTTACCTGTGGATATAGTCTCAGACCGGGGACCACAGTTTATTGCCCGTATTTGGAATCGTTTTTGTGCCTCGTTAAACATAAACTCTGTTTAACATCTGGATACCATCCACAGTGTAACGGGCAGACTGAACGTGTGAATCAGTCACTGAAACAATATTTACGTCTTTATACTGCCAAACTTCAGAACGATTGGTCAGATTTTCTTCCTCTGGCCGAGTTTGCCTACAATAACTCTTGCCATTCATCCACCAAAGAGTCTCCATTCTTTTCGGTCCTGGGCTTTCACCCTAGAGCCAATTCCTTTACTCCTCATTATCCAGCTTCTTGTTTGACCTTAACCTCCCGTCTCAGAGTTATTTGGAAGAAGGTACACCTTGCTCTTAAGATAGCTGCTTCCCGAATTCGGACTTCCGGTTCCGGCTGCGATGCACTAGCAGCGTGTGGAGAGAGCTCCGCTGCCGCCCGCTGGGAAAACACTTTTAAAAGGTTGTAAAACCTCCATTACGGCCCGGTCTTCTCCCCCACGCCACTGGTGGAAGCCCCCTGCCCACCATGGACCGCTATTTAGCCCCGCTATGCTCTCGAAAATAGAGCAAAAGCGGGAAAAGGAAAAGCGATGCCTGGAACTTAAAATGGCGCTGGAAGCGGCGGTACCGGCGGCGGCTTCCCCCTCCTCCTCCTCCTCTTCAGAAACACTGACAGCGGAGGCTGTGATGCCTGCAGCAACTATTGAATCTGCTCCAACTGCGCGGACCGCAGATCGTGTACTTTTTACACCTGCAGTACCTGTTACATATGATGACATGGTGGGGGCGATACGTAAGGCTATGGGGCCCCTAATTAAAGCCCAGACAGAAGATATAAATAAACAATTGACTCAGCTTACGCACTGTGATATGGCCCATGTTACCCGCTCTCACCGCCAGATCTGGAACAAGCTAGATGATTTTAAAAAGAAGTCGCGCAGGTCGAATTTACGGGTGGTGGGGCTCCCTGAAACCCTTCGGGGTGTGGCACTGTATACCTTTCTCCGTATCACCCTCCCAGAACTGTTGAATATCACTGATTCTTGTCGGGACATGGTTACAGAGAGAGCACACAGAGTGGGTGCCCAGAAAAGTTATGAGGGAGCCAGACCCAGAGTGGTGTTGTTTAAATGCCTTAATTTCCTGCACAAGGAAGAAATTTGGAAAAGCATCCCGAAAAATCCGGAATCTCATGTGTGAATCACATAAAGTTTTATTTTTTCAGGATTATTCGGTGGTACTCTCGAAAGCACGGAAAGCGTTTTCCCCAATATGCTCTAAGCTGGTACAACTCGGCAGGAAATTCTCACAATTATACCCTGCAAGGCTCCGTATTTACTCAGGCACCTCCTTTACAGATTTCTTCTCGGCAGATGACGCGGATGCTTTCTTAAATGAGGAGGAAGATTCTGTACGACCACATGGAGATGCATCTGTGGACATATGACCTCTCATAATTAAGCTCCTCTGCTAATTGGAGTGCTTTCCTTATATTATTACATGGGTTTATTGTGACTGCTTGCTTAGATCTAATCCTCTATTGCCAGTTTTGCTTTATACTGCTACCTTTAGACCTTGTATTTAAGAGATCTGGGAAATCTACAGACTTTCTACTTGTATTATGTGCGGTAATGGACTGTTGTACCTTGCTGCATGTGGGTCTTTATTGCTGAAACCGTTTATTTTTGAGAGGGCCGGCCGTACTGGTCTATTTCTTACTACCCGGCGGGGTAGGCGAGGAGCTTCTCCTCCTTCCTTATGGTTATGTTATTACTTCCTTCGTTTAACCCCGGAAGTTATTTCATTATGTTAAGAATGTTCTTCTTGACTGCTATTTTTCTGACTTGTAATTTCGTTGTCTCGCTGCTAGACGGGCGGCAACGATTACTTCTTCTATGGTTTCGCTGCGATACGTGGATTATTAATTCCACGTCTCCTTTTCTCTGCTTTTCAATTCTCTTTTTCTCTTTCTCCTCTCTCCCTTCCCCAAATACTGATTTGTCACAATGGAGTATTGTGTACCAATGTTTAGTCGTGTATCTGATATCTGCTGCTTATATATTATCATGCTCACCTGTATCCACCTTACTACAAACTGATAATTAGATGACTACGATTAAACTAGGGTCTTGGAATATTGGAGGGATCAACTCTCCACATAAAAGGTTTTGTTATACCTAAACAAATTGAAGATAGATGTGGTATATTTGCAGGAAACCCATTTAAAAGAATCTGAGATGCTCAAACTGAATTCTCTGTCGTGGAAACTGATTGCATCCTCACCATATACATCCAAGGCTAGAGGTATAGCTATATTAGTTAAATAACATGTTAGGATGGAAATTAAGGAAACAATAGTGGATCCTGAGGGTAGATATGTGGTATGTAGAGTTCTGGATAATAATGCCTATTGCCTATGCAATTTGTATGCCCCAAATACGAATGTGCAGCCCTTCTTGCAAAATATATTGCAGATTCTCACACCTTATTCAGACATTCCTATTATCGTAGGGGGTGACCTCAATGCGGTGTCCTCTTTGTTGCTAGATAGACAATTGCCCCAACCTAGGAAGGTCAAACTACCCAAAAAAGGTGTTGCCTGGTTTACAAGATCAATGAACTTGATAGATATATGGAGAACTCTTAATCCGACGGATAAGGCATATACATGCCTCTCGGCGGCGCATAACATGCTATCTAGGATTGACTACTTTCTGCCCTCCATAACATTAATGCCCAATATAACGACAGTAGGTATTAAGCCCATCACAATATCCGATCATGCAGTAGTGTGGTTGGACATGACATTACAGACAGATAGGGGTCCTTTCCGATCTTGGAGATTCCCATCGTCAATGGCATTATCTCTTTATTTTAGAGGAATGCTTATTGAGGCCTGGGACTCTTACTTGGCTAATAATGATAGTACTTTAATAGAATCACAACAGTTATTCTGGCAGGCTTCTAAAACAGTCTTACGAGGTGAAATTATTTCCTATACCTCTAAAGTTTATAAAAAATTGCAGAATGACTTTCTCCAAGCCCAGCAATCATTGACAGACAACTTTCAGGATTATAAAACTTCCCCGACAGCAGTGAACAGGACAATTACTCAAAGGCAAGGGTGGAGTTTGAGAGTTTGTTTGCCAAAATGGAATCCCGTCATACTTTTAAAAAAGACGCCAAATTCCACCGTTTTGGCAATAAATCAGGGAAACTCCTCTCCAGTTTACTGAGAGGACAAAGGTCACCTATGCTTGTACATCCTCTTAAGACTAGCACGGGTTCGGTTACAATGGATAGTGTTCAGATTTCCCAGATAATGCAAACATTTTACGCGGACTTATATTCAGAACCCCCACCGCCAAACCCAGATGCAAAATTATTTTGGGAGAACTTACTAGTCCCCCAGTAATCGGATGGACATAGGGATCAGCTGATCCTGGCCATCTCTGAGGCAGAGGTATCCAAGGCCATCGCGAACCTTAAAACCAGCAAAGCACCGGGCCCGGACGGCCTTACATCCGAATAATATAAATTACTGGCCCCTAGGCTGATCCCTCTACTTACTAAAGTGTTTAACAGTATCTTGACCACCGGGAATATGCCACTATACTTTAATTCGGCAGTGCTTAATGTCCTTCCCAAAGTGCGAAGAAACTTATCTGATCCGGGGTCGTATAGACCAATCTCCTTGCTCAACTTAGATTATAAACTTCTAACCAAAATATTAGCGGAAAGGCTTAAATCAGTATTACCCACTTTGATCCACTGTCATCAGACAGGCTTTATAGCGGGCAGATTCTCTGTGGTCAACATCAGGAAAGTGTTAACAGATATATCCCAGCGTGAGTGCCAAAGATTCCTGCAGTGATTTTGTCATTGGACGCGGAAAAAGCCTTTGACATGGGGCATTGGGAACACCTGTATGACACACTACAACGCTTTGGCATCCCCATTTTATCAAAACATTGTATACCAACTCTAATACTCATGTTCTATGCAATGGTTACCTGTCACCAGCGTTCTCTATTTATCGGGGCACCAGACAAGGATGCCCACTCTCACCCCTCCTGTTTGCGCTGGCCTTGGAGCCTCTAGCTATTGCCATCCGGCAGACACTTATACCAGGGTATCAAGATTAGGGAAGTGGATCTTCGCATCTCATTGTTCGCAGATGACATGTTACTATTCGCCTGGAATCCTCATGAAACATTGCCTGTGGTATTTAGTTTGATTACTGACTTTGGTAAATTCTCGCGTTATAAAGTAAATATCAAAAATCTGAACTCATCCCTTTAAATGGAGAACCCACATATCTGGGTCCACTCCACAATCTAAGGGCAGCCACTACAGCAATAAAATACTTGGGTATTCAGATCCCTGTAAATATACATGACTTATACAGACTCAACTACACCCCTACAATACTTGCCATGTCCAGAAAAATTCACACATGGAGATTTCTGCCGTTGTCAATGTCAGGACGGAACGCACTGATTAAACCGGTACTCTTCCCCCAGCTATCATATCTGATTCAGATGTAACCGATACGTCTGTCCAGAGCGGATGTCATCCTCGTCGAGAAATTATTTAGTAAATTTATCTGGAGGAAAGAGTAGGATTTCTAATGCGCATCTGAAATTACCACGTGCAATAGAGGGGATTGGCTTGCCAGATGTTCTGCCATTTTCACACTCTGTCCATTATCGATACATATTAGATTGGTTGTATGAGAGAAGTGTTTACACATTGTATCCCTTGGATTGCACTGTGATGGCACCATTTTCCCCAGGGGCTTTACTGCATATGCCCGAATCTAAAATCCCTCTTACCGCCTGAAACCATTTGCTGTTCCGGGACACATTCGCTTCCTGGAAGGCTCTAAACAAGAGATTAAATAAAAATCCTAACTATTCTCATTTGTTACCCTTGTGGGGTAATCCTATGTTTCTGCCTGGATTTGGTGATGCGGTCTTTTACTGTCTACAACTAAAAGGTATTAAATAGATAACAGACGTGTTCGATCCAGGAGGGGTTATGCTTTCCTTTATAGGTGTACAGGAACGGTATGGCGTACATAGATCCTCTCTATACGCATACTTACAGATTAGGCATTATATTTTATCACTGTCAGTAGATATGACTAATTTGTCACGCTCAGACCCTTTGTTCTCTATACTGCAAGGAGCAGGGACTCGACCATACAAAACAAGATTGTTATATCATAAGCTGGTTGTGGTGAATAATGAAAAAATACAAAGTCAGGTCGTGCTGTCATTGACACAGTTTATTTCCACTATAGGTGACTCAACAGGTATATTTGATCAGTTTGACAAGACGTTACGATTATTACAAGCTTCCTCTTTACAGGAGGTACACATTAAAACAAGTTACAAAGCAAACATATCACAAGCTCAGAGGAAACATTTTGTTCCGGAGGAATCTGGAAGATGCTTAAAGTGTTCTCACTCTTCAGCTACATTCTTTCACAACTTCTGGGAGTGTGGAGTTATAAAGAAATTCTGGAACAAAATAGTTCAATATATTAAGTGTACTTATGGTATTAGAGCTACTTTTCTTCTGCAAGCTTTACTATTAGCAGATTTTACACCTTGGAATCTCGACAAGAGACATACACACTGTGACAGGAACACTGGAATAGTGGTGGTGGTGTGGACTAGATGGCGCTATCGCTCAAGCAATGGTGGTAAAGGTGAGAGTGTTAAATAAATACTTAACTTAGCCGTTTCCAAATGAAAAGTCAAGGATGTTCTGTGTCCAATATTTGTTGAAAAACTCGCCGTATTCAAAGATAAGGGAAATAAAACAGAGGTAGGCAATGTGTAATATCGTCGTATACAAGAAAAAATGAGTACATTTTTCTATATGCGAGCAGGTAGTCTTCCCTAATCAATGATCAGGGAATTGATGGTCTTTTTGACTCGATTAATATGAACACACCTGACTTACACAAAAGACAGGTGTTGTGAAGCCCATAAAGGTATCTTTTCAAGGTGTGACGTTCTCTTTATCAGTTAATGGTTGAAGGCCAACACTTGAAATGGTGTCTGCTAGTATAAGAAGGGGGCGTACCTAACACTCACGTGAAAGACAGTTGGTATCCTCATATAACGGTTTCTTTCAAAGGCATCGTTCCAAAGGGGTTACCATGGTGGTTGTGCTTGCCCAAATATGAAAAAATGAAACAAAAATACACAATGTGCAGTATCGTCGTATTTCAAGGAGTAAAGTGTAATGTCTTTTATCACTTTATCAGTGTACCTAAGATTTAATATTTGGTATCCTTCTATAAAGGTAATGGAACCGTAGGGTTCCTATGGACACACCTGACTTACATGGAGGCAGGTGTCTGGACGTTCATAAAGGTATCTTTCATGAAGTGTTGGATTCTCTATCAGTTAGAAGAGGATACCCAAAATTTTACAGTGGAAAGCGTACCTAACACTCACGTGTGAAGTGGTTGGTGTCCTCATGTAAAGGTTTCTTTCAAAGACCTCAATCCAGAAGTGGTAAAAATAAAAATAAATTTATTCAAAAATACATGATGAAAAAACAATCACTAATCCAAGCGTCAGAGTCCGGCAACCGTCTTGGAACAATAAGTGGCCAACTTTGGGGTTCCAAAAAAAATATGATAAGGTCCTACCTTCCTTCAGAGTCCGAGGACAAATCCGCTGTAGTAGTGTCCCCTCTAAGCCAACGCATTTCGAGTCAGGAGACTCTTTTTCAAGGCATGAGGGTCTAAACAAACAGGTTGCCCTATTTATAGCAAAATGTGGTTACATCACTTCCGGTCACATGACCGGGACTGCATGCTAAAATTTCAAAGAAATAATAAAAATTCTCCTTACAGTTTAAATTGCAAGTGGTCAAATAAAGAGCCCCATTAATGATATAACACAATGTTGATTTAAAAAGGCGATTAGAAATAGAGATCAACTATCACTAAGAATTCTGGGATAAGAAGTCAATTCATTAATCTAACAGGCATCCGTAACCGGAAGTAGATAGGCTTCCTGGGTAATGTAGTCATTTGCAGTTAAAACAAACACAAAATTGAAGTTAAAAACTTATCCATGCAGTCACCCCTATTTGAAAGGATTACCTTTCACTGGGGATAACTCAGTATACAGTGTCACAACTTATTATTAGAATTGTAAAGCCGTCCGCCACCCGGAAGCCGCTCGGCCTGCTGGGTAATGTCGTTTTTTTGCGCGTACAGGAAGTCGCGCTTTCAATAACCGGAGCGGAAGTCCATATAAGGCGTATCTTTACTCCCGGAAATGTCAGCCGCGGCGGAAGTGACGTGATAGTTCTGGGTAATGTATATGAATGTCATTTTTAGATTTCTCACAAATATTTAAGATGCCCGCTCTAATATATATATATTGTAAATGCCTGCACATCTTATTACCAAATCCCATAAATGTGCGCTTACATCGCACAACACCTCATAAGCATACCACAGCATCCCATGAGAGAAAACGATACACCCACACATTATCTGAGTGCCAAAGCTCAATGAAGGTGGATGTGTTCAATGCGGTTAAAATGAAAGTGTGAGAGCCGCTCCATTGCTGGGGATTGTAGTTCTTAATCACAGTCACAGCAGAAAAAAGTTGATATGCAGTCTCAAACAGAATAATTTTCCTTGAGAAAGATACTTGTAGCTTAATCACTGCAGAAATTAAAAGATTAGATGCTGGTTCTTAAAATAGCAATGTTCAATAAATAAAGAACAATTAAACATAGAAGAAATATATGTGACCCAAATGATGCTAATCTTTAAAGGGCCGGTGTATATAAAAATATACTGTGCTTTAAAAGTGAAAATGAACATGCTGTGCTTTGCAAATAAGGCATGCTGTTATTTTTATTTAAAAGTGAACCTCTAACAGACAGATATAGAAGACAGAAAAATTAACCATGTTGTGCTCAACAGATAGAGGTCATCTTTATATACAGCATGCCCTATCGAAAAATAACAATCTTGTATTAAACGGGATAATGATTGGTTGAAAAATCGATGCATCGGTATTTATTCACAGTAGGTTTGATATTTTCTTTAAAGGAACCACTTCAGTTCAAAGTCATGGTTCAACCCGCCTGGGTTTAGGGTATTCAGTAAGAAAATAGTTCTCATCTCTGACATCGCTAGGTTTTTCTCTGTGTTCTTGTCCTTCCATGTGGCTTTGATGTGTTTGATCCCGATGAATTTTTTTATATGTTGAGTAGAACATCCATGCTTAATTTTAAAATGATTAGAAAGATGATGGGTCTCTATCCCTTTTTTGACATTTTTTAAATGTTCTCCTATCCTGGTTTTTAAGGGTCTGGTCGTTCGTCCAATGTAACAGAGTCCGCAGAAACATTCGACTAAATAAATAACATTAGCAGTATCGCACGTAATAAAGTCTTTGATCTTCAATGTTACATTATTAACCGTTACGTCACAGTATTTGTTGGTGGAGTCTTTGATGTTTTTGCACCCAATGCATAAGCTACAACGATGGAATCCTTTGGTTCTAATAAGGTTGCGGGATGGCATAGGTAACGTGCTTTTTACCAGTTGGTTTTTTAGATTTCTGGATTTCCTGTAAATGAAATTGTTGTTTTTTTTGGAATAATGTCCGTGAGAATGGGATCTTTTGTTAAAAGATACCAATTTTTGTTGATAATTTTTTCAATTTGTTTGTGTTGCCCATCATATTGGGAAATGAATGCCCACTGGAGTTTATCCGTTTTATTTTCTTCTTTCTTCTTTTCTGGTTTGGTTACTAGTAAAGATGTGTGATCAATCGTTTCTATCTCACTGATAACTTGATCGAGTTCTTCTTCTTTATATCCTTTTTTAAGGAAGTTCTCTTTCATTTGTGTTGACTGTTGTTTGAAGACCTGTTGGTCACTGCAATTCCTACGCACTCTTAAAAATTGGCTTTTAGGTACCCCTTTTAGCCATAGGGAATGATGTTGGCTATCAGACGGAATGTACGTATTGATATCTGTTGGCTTTTGATAGGTCATAGTGTTCAAGACATTATTTTTCTGATAGATGGTCAAATCCAAGAAATTGATTTGTTCATTGCTGGTTACCAAAGTGAATTTTAGATTAAAGTCATTTTCATTCAGTGATTAAAAAAATGTTTCCAGATCTTCTAGTGGAGACCTCCAAAAAAGGAGAACATCGTCTATGTAACGAAACCAATTTGTAAGGGGTCCGCCCCAAGCTATGCTACCATGAATCGCTCTATCTTCCCAAAAACTCATGAAAAGATTAGCATAGCTTGGGGCAAACTTGGTCCCTATTTCAAATAGGGGTGACTGCATGGATAAGTTTTTAACTTCAATTTTGTGTTTGTTTTAACTGCAAATGACTACATTACCCAGGAAGCTTATCTACTTCCGGCTCTTTATTTGACCACTTGCAATTTAAACTGTAAGGAGAATTTTTATTATTTCTTTGAAATTTTAGCATGCAGTCCCGGTCATGTGACCGGAAGTGATGTAACCACATTTTGCTATAAATAGGGCAACCTGTTTGTTTAGACCCTCATGCCTTGAAAAAGAGTCTCCTGACTCGAAACGCGTCGGTTTAGAGGGGACACTACTACAGCGGATTTGTCATCGGACTCTGAAGGAAGGTAGGACCTTGTCATATTTATTTATTTATTTTGGAACCCCAAAGTTGGCCACTTATTATTCCAAGACGGTGTCACGATCCGGGTATCTGGACGCCATTACTTACCCTTCAGATGCCTCCTAAGGCTGGCTCAGCGTTCCAGGACCGGATCCCATCTGTTATACTGATGTCCACATTCCTGCCTCCTCTCCTGTCACTCTGAGACGCGGTCACCGCGACACCCTGTTACATCCGGAATGGCGTCTCCCGCGGCCTCCGCCGCTGTTCCTGAGTTTCTGCATGCAGAGTGTCAGAGTGGTGATTACGTCAGCCACGGCCTCCGCTGTGCCCGCGTGGTTTGGATGTGCACTTATCAGTCTGGCATCTCCTGTCTCCTGTGGCCGGCGCCGCCATTACTGTTTTAATTCCCACATGGATTACAAACCAAACTTCCCTCTAAGTGTCTGCATGGGCGCAGCCATCTTGGATTCTGTCATCTGTTCATTTCCACCAATCTGCTGTCTGCATTGTTAATTTGCATAATTGCCTAGCCAATCCCTTCCTTGCTGCAGGTATAAATATTCTGTGCCTGAGCAAGGAAGGCGTCAGTGCTTTGGTTGTCAAACCTAGTTCCAGTTTGTCTCTCTCCTGTGGTTGTTTTCCAGGTTCCAGATCCTACTTCCAAACCTCCACTAAAGAGACCCGCTCCAGCCTTCCACCTGCAGTGTAGCCTGACTCTCCTATCCTTTTGGATTCATCTGCTTCCAGCTACAGATCCACCTGCTTACACCATTCAGCTTCCAGCAGAGATCAGCTCTTCTTAAAGTGCCGGTACCCTTTTCTGCAGATTCCACTCACTACCGGTATTATTATTATTTCACCGCTCTCAAACTCCAAACATCACTTCATATTTCATCGCTCTCAAACTACATTTATTATTTAACTGGTTCCAGCCAGTATCCACTCCGTGCCAACATCAGTCTGGTTTCAGCCAGTACCCACAGCAGCCGTTTTACCCACAGCAGCCCAGCTTTTCCTGGAACACCAGCTGGTACGATCCTGGGCTATCTCCATTGCTACAGTCGGGCCTGGTAAGGACTTTCCAACTAGAAGATTATTAGAACTGTCTCACACTACCAGAGCCCTGTGGCCCTTGCCACCCTGTAGTACCCAGGAACTGTATTATTCCCTGCTGGGTTTATGTTTGCTTTTATTTGCTGCTGTGTTACGGGGTATGTCATAATAAACATCATTGACTTTTACCCTGGTTGTCGTGGTCACGCCTTCGGGCAATTCTTCTACGTGTACTTACATGTCTAGGGGTCTGATATAACCTCCCAGGTTCCGTTACATCTCAGCCCCTACAACTGAGGCTGCCTCCCGTCAGCTCAGGCCCTCAGTTGTGACAGTAAGCACTGACCATATGAATCCAGGCCGATGCAAGAACTGGCAGCCCGACTTGAACATCAGGAGGCAGCACAGGGCCACATCATCCGCTGTCTCCAGGATCTCTCTACTCGGCTGGATGGGATTCAGACAACCCTCCGTGGATCAGGCGCATCCGGTGCGTCAACCACAGTGACTCCAGCTATAACCCCACCCACCTTACCCATTTCTGCACCACGTCTTCATCTTCCAACGCCAGCAAAATTTGTCGGATCTCCAAGATTTTGCAGGGGATTTCTCAACCAGTGTGAGATTCAGTTTGAGCTACAACCTGGCAATTTTCCCAGTGACCGTACAAAAATTGCCTACATTATCTCTCTTCTCAGTGGCTCAGCCCTTGATTGGGCATCACCATTATGGGAGAGGTCCGACACCCTGCTATCCTCCTACACTGCATTTGTGTCAACATTCAGGCGTATCTTCGACGAGCCAGACGGGTAACTTCAGCTTCATCTGAGATTCTCCGTTTACGCCAGGGATCACGTACTGTAGGACAATATCTTATACAGTTCCAGATCCTGGCATCCGAACTGGCATGGAACGACGAGGCCCTGTATGCTGCATTCTGGCATGGCTGATCTGAGCGTATTAAAGATGAGTTAGCTACCACAGACTTACCTTCCAAGTTAGATGAGCTAATCTCACTCTGCACGAAAGTTGATTTACGTTTCAGAGAGAGAGCAACTGAGCGTGGAAGATCATCTGCTCCAAAATCTTCTGCTCCTCCTCCTCGCCAACTGTCACCATCTAAAGACGAGCCCATGCAAATTGCCCGTTCCCGTTTAACTCCTGCTGAGCGCCGAAGACGTCTCTCTGAGTCTCTTTGTCTTTACTGTGCAGCTCCGTCTCACACCATCAATGCCTGTCCCAAACGTCCGGGAAAACTCCAAACCCTAGCTCGCCCAGGAGAGGGCCGGCTAGGAGTAATGATCTCCTCTCGATCTCCTCATGATTGTAATCTCCCAGTCTCGCTCCAAATTGCTCAACGTTATCGGAACGTCATTGCCCTCCTTGATTTCGGACCAGCTGGAAACTTTATTACCGAAGTCTATGTTAAACGGTGGTCCCTACCCACCGAGAGACTTCCTTCGTCCATCTCCTTAACTGCCGTGGATGGCAGCAAGATTTTTGATGCAGTTATTTCCCTAAGGACTCTACCAGTTCATCTGAGAGTGGGAGTTCTTCATTCCGAATTTATTTCTTTTTTAGTGATTCCACGAGCCACACATCTTGTGGTCCTGGGCCTTCCATGGCTCCATCTTCACAATCCATCTATTGATTGGACGACTACGCAGATTCTGGCATGGGGTCCCTCCTGTGCTGAGACATGTTTGTTTAAAGTATTGCCTGTCTGTTCTTCCTCCCCCAGGTCGTCTGATGTTCCACCTCCTCCATATCAAGATTTCACCGATGTGTTCAGTAAAGCTTCTGCTGATATCCTTCCTCCTCATAGAGAATGGGACTGCCCGATTGATCTCGTTCCAGGGAAGGTTCCACCTCGAGGCCGAACTTACCCGTTGTCTCTGCCTGAGACGCATTCTATGGAGGAATACATTAAAGAGAACCTAGCAAAGGGGTTCATTCGACCTTCCTCTTCTCCAGCCGGCTCAGGCTTCTTTTTCATAAAGAAAAAAGATGGTGGTCTGCGGCCGTGCATCGACTACAGAGGTCTGAACGACATTACCATCAAGAACCGCTATCCACTACCCCTGATTACTGAGCTCTTTGATAGAGTTAGCGGAGCTACCATCTTTACAAAGCTGGACTTGAGAGGTGCATACAATCTCATCCGGATCCGTGAGGGTGACGAGTGGAAGACCGCCTTTAACACCCGTGACGGACATTATGAGTACCTCGTCATGCCCTTTGGATTGAGCAATGCTCCAGCTGTCTTCCAGCATTTTGTCAATGAGATCTTCAGAGACATTTTATACCGTCATGTCATGGTCTATCTAGATGATATCCTAATTTTTGCCAACAATTTAGAGGAACATCGTTTTTGGGTAAAAGAGGTTCTGTCCCGTCTCCGTGTCAATCATCTCTATTGTAAATTAGAGAAATGAGTCTTTGAAGTCAAGTCCTTTCCGTTTCTAGGTTACATTGTGTCCGGTTTCCGGACTAGAGATGGATCCTGAGAAACTACAAGCAATCCAGAATTGGCCGATACCCTTAACCCTCAAAGGGGTCCAGAGGTTCTTAGGGTTCGCCAATTATTACAGAAAGTTTATACGAGACTTTTCCACCATTGTGGCGCCTATTACTGCTTTAACTAAGAAGGGTGCTAACCCGTCCAAGTGGTCTGAGGAAGCTACGCAAGCTTTTCATCTTTTAAAACAACGGTTCATCTCTGCACCAGTTTTGAGGCAGCCCGACGTCGACTCTCCTTTCATATTAGAGGTGGATGCCTCCTCCGTTGGTGTGGGAGCGGTGTTGTCTCAGAGGGCTAAAGATGGTCATTTACACCCTTGCAGTTTCTTCTCCCGGAAGTTCTTCCTAGCTGAGCGCAACTATGCCATTGGCGGCCAGGAGTTGCTAGCCATCAAGCTCGCTCTAGAGGAGAGGAGGTATCTGTTGGAGGGAGCTTCTCATTCAATCACCATACTTACGGACCACAAGAATCTTTTATATCTGAAAGGCGCACAATGTCTCAATCCTCGTCAGGCCAGATGGGCACTTTTCTTTTCCAGGTTCGACTTTAAACTCCAGTTCTGTCCGGGCTCTAAGAATCGCAAGGCCGATGCCCTTTCCCGCTCATGGGAGCAAGAAAATGAGTGAGAATCTTCAGACAAGCATCCTATTATTAATCCGTTGGCATTCTCCACGGTAGGAATGGACTCTACGCCCCCACTAGGGAAAATTTTTGTGAAGCCGGTACTGAGGAAGAAGCTCATGCATTGGGCCCATGCTTCCCGTTTTGCCGGACATACAGGTATCCAAAAAACCCTGGAGTTTATCTCTAGGTCCTATTGGTGGCCAACTCTGAGAAAGGACGTTATGGAGTTTATTGCATCTTGCCCAAAGTGTGCTCAACATAAAGTATCCCGCCAGTCGCCTGCGGGGCAACTGGTTCCACTATCCGTTCCCCGTCGGCCATGGACCCATTTGTCGATGGATTTCATTACAGACTTACCCATGTGCAACAAGTTCAATACCATCTGGGTGGTAGTTGGCCGGTTCACCAAGATGGCACACTTCATTCCTCTCACCGGTCTTCCGTCAGATTCCAAGTTGGCTCAAGTGTTCATACAAGAGATCTTCCGACTCCACGGTCTTCCTGAAGAAATTATCTCAGATCGAGGAGTCCAATTCACAGCCAAATTCTGGCGAAGTTTATGTCAAGTCCTCCAAGTCAAATTAAAGTTTTCCACGGCTTACCATCCTCAGACCAATGGTCAAACTGAGAGGGTGAATCATCTATGTGTCTTCCTCTCAAGATGACTGGGTTCAATTACTTCCCTGGGCCGAGTTCTGTCATAAAAACCAGTATCATTCCTCATCTTCTTCAACAACATTCTTCACTAACTATGGATTCCACCCTAAAGTTCCTGAATTCCAACCGCTTCCAGTAACTTCTGTTCCAGCAGTGGATATCACCTTGCATCAGTTTGCAAACAACTGGAAGAGTGTACGAGCAGCTCTGCTCAAGGCATCGTTCAGGTACAAGAAGTTTGCGGATAAGAAGCGTACAGCGGTTCCTGCTCTCAAGGTGGGTGATCGGGTATGGTTATCCACGAAGAATTTGAGGTTAAGAGTTCCCAGTATGAAGTTTGCACCTCGCTACATCGGTCCTTTCAAAATTGAACAAGTCATCAATCCTGTTGCTTACAGACTTCAGTTACCTCCCTTCTTAAAAATACCCAGGACATTCCATGTTTCCCTGTTGAAACCGCTGATCCTGAATCGGTTTCATTCCTCACTTCCTCCAACTCCGAAAGTCCAAACTCAACGAGGCGTTGAGTATGAAGTGGCCAAGATTCTGGATTCTCGTCACCGTTATGGTCAATTACAGTATCTTATTGACTGGAAGGGTTACGGCCCTGAGGAACGCTCATGGACCAATGCTTCTGATGTCCATGCTCCTGCCTTGGTCTGGAAATTCCATTCCAAGTTTCCTCAAAAGCCAAAGAAGTGTCCTGGGGCCACTCCTAAAAGGGGGGGTGCTGTCACGATCCGGGTATCTGGACGCCATTACTTACCCTTCAGATGCCTCCTAAGGCTGGCTCAGCGTTCCAGGACCGGATCCCATCTGTTATACTGATGTCCACATTCCTGCCTCCTCTCCTGTCACTCTGAGACGCGGTCACCGCGACACCCTGTTACATCCGAAATGGCGTCTCCCGCGGCCTCCGCCGCTGTTCCTGAGTTTCTGCATGCAGAGTGTCAGAGTGGTGATTACGTCAGCCGCGGCCTCCGCTGTGCCCGCGTGGTTTGGATGTGCACTTATCAGTCTGGCGTCTCCTGTCTCCTGTGGCCGGCGCCGCCATTACTGTTTTAATTCCCACATGAATTACAAACCAAACTTCCCTCCAAGTGTCTGCATGGGCGCAGCCATCTTGGATTCTGTCATCTGTTCATTTCCACCAATCTGCTGTCTGCATTGTTAATTTGCATAATTGCCTAGCCAATCCCTTCCTTGCTGCAGGTATAAATATTCTGTGCCTGAGCAAGGAAGGCGTCAGTGCTTTGGTTGTCAAACCTAGTTCCAGTTTGTCTCTCTCCTGTGGTTGTTTTCCAGGTTCCAGATCCTACTTCCAAACCTCCACTAAAGAGACCCGCTCCAGCCTTCCACCTGCAGTGTAGCCTGACTCTCCTATCCTTTAGGATTCATCTGCTTCCAGCTACAGATCCACCTGCTTACAGCATTCAGCTTCCAGCAGAGATCAGCTCTTCTTAAAGTGCGGGTACCCTTTTCTGCAGATTCCACTCACTACCGGTATTATTATTATTTCACCGCTCTCAAACTCCAAACATCACTTCATATTTCATCGCTCTCAAACTACATTTATTATTTAACTGGTTCCAGCCAGTATCCACTCCGTGCCAACATCAGTCTGGTTTCAGCCAGTACCCACAGCAGCCGTTTTATCCACAGCAGCCCAGCTTTTCCTGGAACACCAGCTGGTACGATCCTGGGCTATCTCCATTGCTACAGTCGGGCCTGGTAAGGACTTTCCAACTAGAAGATTATTAGAACTTTCTCACACTACCAGAGCCCTGTGGCCCTTGCCACCCTGTAGTACCCAGGAACTGTATTATTCCCTGCTGAGTTTATGTTTGCTTTTATTTGCTGCTGTGTTACGGAGTATGTCATAATAAACATCATTGACTTTTACCCTGGTTGTCGTGGTCACGCCTTCGGGCAATTCTTCTACATGTACTTACATGTCTAGGGGTCTGATATAACCTCCCAGGTTCCGTTACATCTCAGCCCCTACAACTGAGGCTGCCTCCCGTCAGCTCAGGCCCTCAGTTGTGACAGTCGGTTCTTACTTCCATCAGAGCCGGACTCTGACGCTTGGATTAGTGATTGTTTTTTCATCATGTATTTTTTAATAAATTTATTTTTATTTTTACCACTTCTGGATTGAGGTCTTTGAAAGAAACCTTTACATGAGGACACCAACCACTTCACACGTGAGTGTTAGGTACGCTTTCCACTGTAAAATTTTGGGTATCCTCTTCTAACTGATAGAGAATCCAACACTTCATGAAAGATACCTTTATGAACGTCCAGACACCTGCCTCCATGTAAGTCAGGTGTGTCCATAGGAACCCTATGGTTCCATTACCTTTATAGAAGGATACCAAATATTAAATCTTAGGTACACTGATAAAGTGATAAAAGACATTACACTTTACTCCTTGAAATACGACGATACTGCACATTGTGTATTTTTGTTTCATTTTTTCATATTTGGGCAAGCACAACCACCATGGTAACCCCTTTGGAACGATGCCTTTGAAAGAAACCGTTATATGAGGATACCAACTGTCTTTCACGTGAGTGTTAGGTACGCCCCCTTCTTATACTAGCAGACACCATTTCAAGTGTTGGCCTTCAACCATTAACTGATAAAGAGAACGTCACACCTTGAAAAGATACCTTTATGGGCTTCACAACACCTGTCTTTTGTGTAAGTCAGGTGTGTTCATATTAATCGAGTCAAAAAGACCATCAATTCCCTGATCATTGATTAGAGAAGCCTACCGGCTCGCATATAGAAAAATGTACTAATTTTTTCTTGTATACGACGATATTACACATTGCCTACCTCTGTTTTATTTCCCTTATCTTTGAATACGGCGAGTTTTTCAACAAATATTGGACACAGAACATCCTTGACTTTTCATTTGGAAACGGCTAAGTTAAGTATTTATTTAACACTCTCATCTTTACCACCACTGCTTGAGCGATAGCGCCATCTAGTCCACACCACCACCACTGTCTCTGTTCTATTTTTTGGACTACTTGGGATAAGTCCACCGTGGGACTGAGAAGGCAGCAGTCGATCAACTAGAAGCGCCAGTAAGGATTACACCCCCCTTTTTTCAACACTGGAATAGTGTTTGAGGGCAGGTATGTTTGTCCCAGGTTCTTGTCTTACATGTATTAGAAAACTTCTAGGAAAATGTTTTGTTTTGTCAGAACCTTTTCAGTGTATTGGAAAAGCTGGATAAGGGCCCTGAAAGAGAGAGGGCAAGTTCCAGACATTGGGCCCAGTTCGGGTCTTTTGCCTCACAGAGGGCTAATCAGGGCTTTCAGCTGTGCAAGAGCCTTTTAGGGCTGCTAGCCTGACCAGTGTGGGGGAGATTGCCTGGGGAGAGACTGCAGAATCTCTGTGAGAGGAGCTTCCTTATACAAGTGAGCTATACGGTGTTTACTGGAGAACTCTGTGTTTTTGTTTAGTGATAGTTAGGAACGTCTTATGTTTAGTTAGTGCCGGACAGGAAAGGTATTTTCTTTTGGTGTTTGTTTTGTTTTCTGTTCAATAAAACTGGTCGTGGCCAGTTACACCACACACTGGACTTGTGTGATTCCTCAGCTGCTATTTACCCCACGAACCGGCACCTTGTTCCCTTACAGTGTTACAACTTGGTGGAGAATGCGAGCATGCCGCTCTGCGCATAAGTGAAAGCAGCAGCTTTATGAGGCCTGCAGAAAACGGTGGTTTATGCAGATACAGCCCAGTGTGAAGTTGCTGAGACTCACCCCGAGGGTTTGATATATGTCCTGGGCGAAAGCAGCTACAAAGCCGCCTAAAAAAATATGTCGACATGGAGGAACTGCTTAAAGCCCTGCTGCAAGCTACAGCGGCTCAGCAAGAGGCCAACAGACAGCAGCAGGTGGCTACGGAGGAAAATTGGAGACTACAGCAGGAGGCCAACAGACAGCAGCAGGTGGCTATGGAGGAAAATTGGAGACTATAGCAGGAGGCCAACAGACAGCAGCAGGTGGCAATGGAGGAAAATTGGAGGCAACAGCATCAGGATAGAGAGGCCTTAGCAGAAGTGGTGCAGAGACTTGCAGCTCGGGTTGGAGTTGTGGCTGTCAGTACTCCGACCAGCTCTAGTTCTATACGGGCCAGTCACTTCCTGCAGAAAATGACAGAGGCTGATGATGTGTAGGCCTACCTGACCACGTTTGAAAGGACTGCCGAGCATGAGAACTGGCCGAAAGCACAGTGGGACAGTCTGCTGGCACCTTTTTTGTCAGGTGAGCCCCAAAAGCGTACTTTGATTTAAGCCCTGCTGAGGCTCGGGACTATGATAAACTAAAGACTGAGATCCTGATCCGCCTGGGAGTCACGCTGTCAGTACGAGCACAACGGGTGCACCGTTGGGTGTACGCCATGGAGAAGCCTCCGCGCTCCCAGATGCACAACCTTATTCAGCTAACAAAAAAATGGCTACAGCCAGAGACATTAACTGGTCCCCAGATGGTTGAGTCGTCATGGACCGCTACTTGAGATCTTTGCCCATGGTCCTGCGCAAGTGGGTGAGCCATGGAAACCCGGGTACTGCTGACCAATTAGTGGACATGTTAGAGAGGTATATGGCAGCAGAGGAATTACTGATGACCACCCAGCAACCCATAGATCCACGACAGCGCCCTTCAGTAAAAACTGGTAAGACTGTTCCATGGGAACACGTTGCTGGGCAGTTAAGAGAACGCAAGGCTGGAGAGACTGTAAACACTGGCCCTGGAGACAGGCCAATGGGGCTAGAACGGTCTATGCTGCCCAAACGGGTTGATAATTGTGTGGTTAAATGTTTTAGGTGTGGTATGCCAGGTCATGTTATTGCCAATTGCCCAGTCATGCAAGAACCCATGCAATGGGGCGTGGCCTAGCTGGAGAAGAGAGCAGCCATGCTTTTGCTGCACTCCTCTCTCTTGCTTTGCAAATCCTATCTAAATTCCCCCATGGGCCATATCAACTCACCTCCGAAGGCTCCCCTGTGCCCAGCAGTGACCGCTGCGGAGCCGGGGAGCTGTTTTCACAGCTCCCGCAGGTTGAGGCCTAGGACCATCTGGAAGCCGGGGACTCGCGTACCCCCGGCGCCCGTGTTTTGAGCTCCACGGCGGAGCCGGAAAGAGACGCGGACCCCACCGGAGCCCCTGGAGCCACCCAGCTTACTCTCCTGACCCCCAGGGAGGATATCCTGTGGGGCAATAGGCCGGGGGGACCCCTGGAGGTGGGGAAAAGTCGGGACACACACACTGGGAGAGGTGCAGCGGCCATCTTGGTTTTTACAAAGTGAACTGCTGCAGGCTGCAGAAATCATTGAGATTAGCATTCCCAGCCGGCTTGCTCTCCTGGGTGGTATCTACTGATCTCTCAACCCTCTCCTGCCTGTTGATTCCTGGATCCTACAACAGAGAAGTGCCTGGAGGGAAGTGTACCACATTTATTCAGCTCTATCTTACAGCATTTAACACACAGCGCTGCTGGACCCGAGGTGTGTACCTGCCCTCCCATCCCCCTCTCCCGGCTGGGTTCCTTTCATCTGGGACCCGCAAAATGAAGATGGCCCTCGGCCTGGTCTTGTGTGATATCGCTCTTCTGATGTAGCGCGGATCATTTGCCCGCCGCCACCCGTGTCTTTTATGCTTACCTAAATTTCCGTTATATCCTGCGAGATCCTAAGCTTCTTCATTATTATCTTCATTCCGTCTGCGGAACCTCACTCCACTGGAATGCCTCCTAAAAAGGTCAAAGGGGTGCTGCCCCCCGAGAGTATCTTTCCCGCCTCAGAAGACGACACCTGACGCCTCTTCTCTGCGGAAGTCCCCGGCTGCCGCTTCTCCGCAAGGTACCCCCAGCAGCCCTACCTCCCTGCCGGGGTTTGACCCTGAATCTGGTGCACCTCTCACAGTCAAAACTCTGTACCATTCCCTCTCAGCATTCAAATCTGAGTTGACGCAGGACCTCTCCGCAGCTCTTCGGGAGGTTAAGACGGAGCTGCATGCTATAGGAGACCGTACGGATTATCTAGAGAGGAAAGTAGAGGAATTGGTCTCGTCTCATAATGACCTCATAACGGCCCACGACCAGCAACAAAGTGACCTTGAGGCGTTTAAACTCAAGATCGCAGATATAGCGGACAGATCCCGGCGTAATAATATTAAGATCCGTGGCATCCCCGACTCCGTGCAGAACTCCGAGATGGAAAATTACGCTACGGTCCTGTTCCAGAAGCTTCTGCCTAGAACCGACGCCAGAGAGCTGCTTATTGACCGGATTCATAGACTGCCTAAACCACGCTCAGTTGCCCCCTCGCTCCCGAGAGATACACTCCTGAGGGTGCATTTTTTCACAATCAAAGAACGCATCCTGAAAGCGGCCAGAGAGGGGGGCGACTGCGACTCGGATGTCCTTGGTGGTTTACAACTGTTCCCGGACTTCTCCGCTCTAACCTTGGCTAAACGACGAGCATTCCTTCCCGTCACTTTGGCACTTCGCGACCAAGACATCACGTACAGATGGGGTTTTCCAGTGAAGCTTGTCATCTCGTATGAAAATAAGTCTTAGACAGTGACTTCATTGGAGACTGGAGTCAAATTATTGGCGGAGTGGGATATCTCTGTCACACTACCTCCTGGATCCAAGAAACAGACCGCCATCCGCTCGGAATGGGTCACCGCCTGACGCTGATACATCCAGCTTGGGTTCTGAAGTTAAACTCTCTCCGATACTGTTACTACAGAATTGACTTCGCCATTGTTCTTGTTGGAGTCACGTGAGTTGCCCTGCGTGCTGTTGTGATAATAGTGTCCCAGCCTTTCATGTTATATCTGAGTTTATTTGTATCTGTTTTTTTATTTTTCATATGCTCTCATGTGTATTGTAGGTAGGCATATTTACTTCTGCTTACTCTTATTTATTTATTTATTTTTTTCTGTTTAGTTTCATGGGTGGTGGCGCTAGGCCACATGTTCCCCCCTGGTACTATACTACTGCATTTTTTTTACCTCCCTTGCGGTGGTTATGCCGACCCGATATACTGGGTCGTTTTGTTTTTTTCCTTCCCCCTTACCTCCCTGTACCCCTACTCCCCTCCCCCATCCCCAGTTTTATGATGTAGGTACTCGCTGCTCGAGACAATTCTATTTTTGTAGGTGTCAAGGACCCTCACCTTCCACAACGTACATTAGCTTGCTCCGATGGTTCGGGTATTATCTATGAATGTTAAGGGGCTGAATTCCCCTAATAAGCGTAGGCTGGCTCTGGGTTATTTTACTAAGAATAAAGCTGATATTGTTGCCCTTCAGGAGACACACTTTTCATCTGTAGCACCCCCTATTTTCAGAGATCGCAGATTTCCTCTAGGTTATTTTGCCAATGGCCCTTTTAAGAGGAACGGTGTGGCCATATTATTTAGAGACTCCATCTCCTTCATTTTGCACTCTCAGTAAGCGGATAAAAACGGCCGGTATCTTATACTGAGCGGCCTTTTAAACGACAAACCGGTCACTCTGGTCTCAGCATATGCCCCGAACTCAAACCAAGTTGCCTTTATCCGAAAGTTATGTGAAGCTATTCAGAAGATTCGTACGGGCTCCCTTTTGCTCACGGGGGATTTTAATTTAGTCCTTGACCCTAAGCTGGACAGGTCTCCTAGGACCTCTCCTTCCACTTCAGTCTCCCCCAACGCCCCTTCCTTAGCCTTTCGCAACCTCTTAGCTGAATTTGATCTCTATGATATATGGCGAGTGCAAAACCCCACAGGACGGGAATACACCTACTATTCCCCCGTCCACAACTCTTACTCCCGCATTGATTTTATATTTTCGGATAAATGGACCCTCCAGTTCGCCAGATCTTTAGATATTCTCCCTATAACTTGGTCAGACCACGCCCCGCTGATTCTTAAATGGAGTGTAGCTAACCAACACTGCCCCCCCCCCCCCCCGTCCTTGGAGACTCTCTCCTCATTTGCTGTCCAACCCAGTCTCAAAAAAAATCATAACTGACAGTATTGCATCCTATTTGGAGCTTAATTCACCTTCAGAGACGTCCACCCTGAACTTTTGGTGTGCACTTAAAGCTGTCACCCGGGGAGCAGCGATTCAGGCGGGAGCACAGCTGAAGAAACTTAATCTACAACGCCAGGCCGATTTGGAGCTCAAACTGAAGGACTTAGAGGACAAAAATCAATCTAGACCTACGAAATCCTTACAGAAGCAGTTAGTCGATATTAGGTCCCAACTTCAGACATTACTAATGGCGTGCACCCAGGCTTCATTAAATAGGATACGTCAGAAGTTTTATCTAGCGGGGAACAGGCCGGGGAAAATGCTTGCCCGGAAGCTTAGGGCTCAGCAGGCTCGGAATAGAATCAAGCTCATTGTATCCCCCACAAGCACAAAAATTTCTAATCCAAGTGAGATAGCGAATCAGTTTGCCAACTTCTACTCCCAACTCTATAACCTCTCAACAGATCCGGCCACCCCACAGCCTACCCCTTCCTCTATCAACTCCTTCTTAGCGGATTTAAACCTCCCAAATATCTCAGACGATCAACTAGAATTGCTGAATGCCCCATGGTCCTTATCAGAAACCCTCCAAGTGATCAAGTCCCTTCCTCAGGGTAAGGCACCGGGCCCTGATGGCTTTATTAATGACTTTTATGTTTCATTCCAAGACCTTCTAGCTCCCTCTTTAGTGGCAGTCTACACCGATATTACCTCTCAGGGCACCCTCCCGCAGGAGATGCTCGAGGCGCGTATTGTCACGATCCCTAAACCGGGCAAAGATGTGACCTTTTGTCAAAATTATCGTCCCATTGTGTTACTGAATGGGGATATTAAAATATACGCTAAATTGATAGCTTCTCGGTTGAACGCCCTCCTCCCCTCCCTGATACATACGGACCAAGTTGCCTTTATCCCGGGAAGACAGGCGTCCGATAATACACCCAGGGTCTTTAACCTTGTTGATTCCCTAACCCCCGAGCGAGGTCTCCTCCTGCTATCTTTGGACGCAGAGAAGGCCTTTGATCGTTTAAACTGGTCTTATATGCGAGAAGTCCTATTAAAATTTGGCCTGTGCGATCGCATCCTCTCTTCGATATTAGCCCTGTATAGCTCCCCGACGGCCCGGGTATTCAGCAATGGTTTTTTATCTTGCTCTTTTCCAATCTATAATGGCACTCGCCAGGGCTGCCCTCTCTCCCCCCTCATATTCGTACTGGACATTGAACCACTGGCAGCTAGGCTTCGAGCTGACCCACAGTTCCCTGGACTGCGATTTGGTGCCATGTCGCATAAACTATGTCTGTTCGCAGACGATGTTCTTCTATTTGTAACAGATCCAACCACAACTCTTCCCCATTTGCATAATGTTTTACATAGCTACTCTGCAGCATCGTATTATAAATTAAATGCCTCTAAGACAGATGCTCTGCCCATTAATCTCTCTAACTCCCTGCCCACATTACGCACTAAGTATCCGTATAACTGGCAAACATCCTCGATACGATATCTGGGTATCTACATACCCCCATCTTCTGTATTTGATGTTAATCTCCCTCCTCTGCTGTCCTCCCTTCAGATGTTCACCAAATCATGGCTCAACTATGAAGTTTCTTGGTTAGGTAGTCTGGCCGCCTTTAAAATGTCGCTGCTCCCTAAATTAATGTTCTTGTTCCGAACTATCCCTTTTATCTTCCCCAAGAAGTATCTAGATAAGGCCACTACAATCCTCACTAATTATATATGGTCTTCGCGCCCACCTAAACTTGCTTGCGCAAGGATGTCTCTACCGAGGAGAGTCAGTGGCCCAGATATGCACAATTTATCATTGTACCAGGAGGCCTCCCTTCTAGCCCAGATTAAAGAATTCTACAAAGATGTATGTCCGGAGTGGGCGTGTCTGGAGGAGGCGACCTGCACCCGTTTTCCCCTTAAAGATCTTTTTTGGATTCCTACGCACCTTCGCCAATGGAGCTTAAATATCCTCCCCTCTACCCGAGCCACGCTCTAGATTTGGGACAAAGTGACTGCGGCCATATCACCTTCCTATCATAATCTCTCTCTGATATCACTACGAACGGTGGCCGCTCTAGTCCCTAATCTTAACCTGGCGGGCTGGAGGTCCAGGGGGATGGAGATCCTGGGAGACTTGTTTAATGGGTCTGTACTCGCCTCCTTTTCTGATATTCAGAGACGCTTCTCTCTGCCAGACGCTGAGAGGCTTCGATATTACCAAATACAGCACTGGTGGGCTAGCCTCCACCTCTCCCCCCTCCCCACCACCACCTGGTATTCTGCAAGTCATAGGCCGATTTTCTAGCGCTACTTCTAGAGGTGAGATCTCCTTCTGGTATAAAACATTACTTTCAATACTCCCTCTTTCTAAATCTAGAGCCCAAGTCAGGTGGGAGGCGGATGTGGGATGTGTTCTCCATGATTCTCAATGGCAACGCATTTTTATGTCATCCTTTACTATGTCTAAATGCCTGAATCACTCCGAAATGCACGTTAAGCTACTCCATAGACTGTACCTCACACCGGAAAGGCTGCATACGATCTGGCCGGCATGTTCGAAGTTTTGCTGGCGTCTATGCGGAGAGGTAGGCCACATCTTCCATATTTTTTGGTCATGTCCCCATATTCAAGTGTACTGGACAGAGGTATTTGGCCTTATCAACAAAGTTTTGAACCTCGACCTGTCCCCCTCCCCTCTTATAGCTTTATTGAATATATACCCGCGAGGCATGGGTGTACATCTACACTATGTCTTAGGCCACATCTGTCTCGCCGCGCGCGCGGCTTTAGCCCAAAACTGGAAACAGCCCACACCGCCTCCAGTGTTGAAGGTGATACACAAAATACAGCTGCACTTCTTGATGGAGACTGAACACATCCCATACTCCTTCACTGCTAAATCTCCATTTGTGCGCTGGATGCCTTGGTATCTATTTACCTCGGAGGGTGAGGGTGCTGCATTGATGTTGCGACCCCACCCCCCTGGACAGTCACCTCATAGCCCTATCGGCTGATGGGGCTCCCTCCCCCCCCTAAAACAGCAATGACCTCCTATTTGTGTTGTATTCATTTCAAGACCATTGCCGCCCTTCCATCTCCATTAACTTTTTTGTTTTCCTTACAATGTACTGGTGTGATCGACTTTGAATTGTCTGCACATGTCTGTTAAAGCGTTCTCTTATGTGTGTATGTACCTACTTCCCCTCCCCCCATCCTTTTTCCTTTTGTACCCCTGTTTGCAATGCAAAAAATGTAAATAAAAACTATTGATGATAAAAAAAAAAGAACCCATGCATTGTGATGCTGCCTTTGAATGTTGCAGAATGTCTTTCTTTGCTAGGTTAGCCTGTACTGTGGTACCTTCACCTAAGTTGGAAAAACAAATGTGTGATGTGTTCTTGGAGGGTAACTGGGTGGAGGCCTTGCTAGATTCAGGAAGTTTAGTTACCCTCGTGAAAGCTGGGTTAGTGAACCCCTTAAAGGTCCAGCAAATACCTATTGGGGTAACTTGCATACATGGGGATACCCAACATTATGTCACTGCTGAAGTGAATATAGAAACTTGTTGTGGGTCAGCAATGGTTAAAGTAGGACTGGTCCCCACCTTGGTGCATAAGGCCATAATAGGGAGGGATTTTCCTCATTTTGGGAAACTGTGGGAATCACGTTTATCAACAGATGTGAGAAGTAAAGATCCAGTTGATAATACCGGTGTTTGTATGGATGTACGTGTGTCTTCGGAACTTTCTCACCCTTTGCCTTTTGCCAGTTTGGCTGGGGAAGTGACAGATGGGGAGTCCAGTGAGAATCCTCTTGCTGGGAACAGAGACATAGTAGTTAGAAATGAAAGCTTGCCTGACCTGGAGGTAAAGAAGGATCTGTTTGCATCTGAACAGTTAAAGGATCCTACCTTGATAAAGGCTAGAGAGAATGTTAAGATTGTTAATGGGGAACCTGTGGTACCAGGTGACAGGGTTACGTATCCCCACATGGCCATCTGTAATGAGCTCTTGTACCACATTGTCAAAAAAGGTGAGGATGTGGTGGAACAGCTGGTAGTACCCCAGCCTTATCGGAGAATGGTACTAGATTTGGCTCATAGTCACGTTACCGCAGGACATTTAGGGGCAGAAAAAAACACTGAAAGAGTTTTACAAAGGTTCTTTTGGCCAGGGGTTTATAAAGAAGTGTCTGAATATTGTTCTTCCTGTCCTGAATGCCAGTATCATGCCCCTAGACCCCATTTCAGGAGCCCACTAGTTCCCATGCCTAGACAGAAAAGCCATGGATCTCGTGGGGGCCCTTGTTAAAGTCTGCTCGGGGCCATCAGTATATCCTGGTAATTATGGACTATGCCACTCGATATCCTGAGGCTGTCCCTTTACGCACTATCACAACCAAGGCGATAGCTAGGGAGCTGGTGCAGGTTTTCAGTAGAGTGGGAATACCAAAAGAAATTTTGACTGACCAAGGTACTCCATTTATGTCAAGGATCATGAAGGAATTGTGCAAATTGTTTAAGGTCACTCACCTCAGGACGTCCATCTACCATCCCCAAACTGACGGGTTGGTGGAAAGGTTTAATAAAACATTAAAAAGTATGTTAAAAAAGGTTGTTGAGAGAGATGGGAAAAACTGAGATTGTTTGTTGCCCTACTTGTTAATGGCCATCAGAGATGTTCCTCAGTCCTCTACGGGGTTTTCTCCATTTGATTTGTTGTATGGTAGACACCCCAGATGGCTGTTGGACATTGCCAAAGAGACGTGGGAAGGACAGCCCACTTCTTTATAGAAGCGTTATTGAACATGTATCACAAATGCAGGATAGGATTGCAGCCGTGGTACCTATTGTCAGAGAGCACATGGAACAGGCCCAAAGTGCTCAACAGAGGGTATATAACCGGAGTGCCAAGATACGGGAATTTGCTCCTGGAGATAGAGTTCTTGTTTTGGTACCCACTGTGGAAAGTAAATTCCTAGCTAAATGGCAGGGTCCATTTGAGATTAGGGAAAAAGTGAATGAGGTTAATTACAAAGTATACCAGCCGGGAAAGAGAAAACCCGAACAAATCTACCATGTTAACTTAATCAAACCCTGGAAAGATAGGTTGTCTCTGTCAGCGGAGCCTTGCTCTTCGGTGTCTTCACCTCGGTTTCTTCCCGCAGTAAAGGTGTCAGAGACGTTATCAACTGATCAGAACAATCAGGTTAAAGAATTTCTCATCCAAAATAGGGAGATATTTTCAGAGCTGCCTGGCCGAACAACCATAATAAAACATGACATTGTCACAGAACCAGGGGTCAGGGTTCATTTAAAGCCATATAGGATTCTTGAAGCTCAGCGAGAAGCTATTTATAAAGAAGTTAAAACCATGTTAGAACTTGGAGTCATAGAGGAATCTAACAGTGAGTGGTCCAGTCCCATAGTTCTCATCCCGAAGCCCGACGGTAGCATACGCTTCTGTAATGACATTCGTAAGTTAAATGAGGTGTCCACGTTTGACGCATACCACATGCCCTGTGTGGATGAGCTTATAGAAAGGCTGGGGGAACAGCCAGGTTTCTCACCACGTTGGACCTGACCAAGGTTACTGGCAAATACCTTTATCTGATAGTGCAAATGAAAAAATAACTTTTTCGGTTCCGGAGGGGCTGTACCAGTATAAGATGTTACCCTTTGGGTAGCATGGGGCTCCAGAAACCTTTCAACGGGCGATGGATAAAATTTTGAGGCCCCATAGAAAATATGCAGCTGCCTATTTGGATGATGTGGTAATTCATAGTACAGACTGGGGGTCCCATTTGGTTAAAGTACAAGCAGTACTGGACTCAATCAGAGAGGCAGGGTTAACTGCTAACCCAAAGAAGTGCTGCCTCGCAATGGAGGAGGTCAAATGCTTGGGCTTCACCATATCACCATAGGCAGAGGTCTAATTAGGCCCTAATTGAATAAAATTGATGCTATTCAAAACTGGCCTCGTCCAGTGAATAAAAAAACAGGTAAGGGCTTTTTTTGGGAATAACTGGCTACTATAGATGGTTTATTCCCAATTTTGCGACCACAGCGGTGCCGTTGTCAGACCTTACCAAAGGGAAGCAGTCAAATATGGTGAAATGGAACCCTGATGCAGAAAAAGCATTCCAAGCGTTAAAAGTGGCTTTTTGTTCACAACCGGTATTGATAACACCAGATTTTTCAAAAGAATTTGTGGTACAGATGCCTCAGAGGTAGGGATAGGCGCTGTGCTGTCCCAAACCAGAGATGGGGACGAACACCCTATCAATTATTTGAGTAGGAACCTAATCAGCATGAAAAAAGGTATGCCATTGTGGAAAAGGAGGCTTTGGCCATTAAGTGGGCACTAGATACCTTGAGATATTACCTCTTGGGTAGACTATTCAGACTAGTGACAGATCATGCCCCTTTAAAATGGATGTATGTAAATAGAGAGAAGAATGCTCATGTAACTAGATGGTTTCTAGCATTGCAGGATTTTAATTTTACTGTCGAACATAGACCGGGAACACAATTGGCCAACGCAGATGTATTGTCCCGCATCTTCTGTTTGGGGGCTACAAGTGTTCCGACCCCTAGGTCGAAACAGGGGAGGGGGATATGTGACAAGAACACTGGGATAGTGTTTGAGGGCAGGTATGTTTGTCCCAGGTTCTTGTCTTACATGTTTTAGAAAATGAAAACTTCTAGGAAAATGCTTTTGTTTTGTTAGAACCTTTACAGTTTGCTGGAAAAGCTGGATAAGGGCCCTGAGAGAGAGATAGGGCGAGTTCCAGACATTGGGCCCAGTTTGGGTCTTTGGCCTCACAGAGGGCTAATCAGGGCTTTCAGCTGTGCAAGAGCCTTATAGGGCTTCTAGCCTGATTAATGTGTGCAGACTGCCTGGGAAGACTGCAGGATCTCTGTGAGATAAACACGCTTCCTGATACAAGTGAGCTATACAGTGTTTGCTGGAGAACTCTGTGTTTTTTGTTTAGTGATATTTAGGAACATCTTGTGTTTAGTTAGTGCCGGACAGGCAAGATATTTTCTTTTGGTGTTTGTTTTATTTTCTGTATAATAAAACTGGCTGGGGCCAGTTGTACCAGAAACTGGACTTGTGTGGTTCCTCAGCTGCTGCGTGCTGCCAGTTATCCCAGGAAACGGCACTTTGTACCCTTACATCGTTACAAAATATATATTCTAAAGTTAGATCACCTTTTGAGTTCCATGAAGAGGAAGTTTTGGCAACTCCTCAGGAAGAAGAGGAACTGGATTGGGATTGGGAGGATTCCTCAAATTAGGAGGATGATTCTCACCACAACTCAGGGGTGTCTCCTTTGGTAGATTTGGTCCGGGAGACCTTGAATTTAAAGGAATCCAGTGTGCCAGTGGCCAGTTCAAATTCTTTCTTCAAACGGAAGAAGAAGCAGGTATCTGTGTTTCCAGGTTTCCCTCACTTTGGTGAAATTCTAGGTGAAGCACGGATAACACCAGATTCAAAATGGAATATTCCAAAAAGGATCAAATATCTTTAGCCCTTTTTCAGAAGAAGATACTAGCCTTTGGAAAAATCCACGTATGGTGGATGCACCGATTGCTAGGTTGGTGAGGAATATAGTTATTTCAGCAGTTCAATCTGTATTCAATATGTAAATCTATTTGGACCTGAATTGGTATAGACTATTTCCCAGATTACAGGTGGGAAGATTGTGGATTTACTGGTATCAAAACAAAAAAGTCCCAGGTTCAGTTCCTGTTGTCCCCAAGGCAGGGGAAGATTCCAGACCTTTCAGGGTATGCCCAAAAGTTTCCATAGAAGTGCCTTCAGAGGGTGAGGGGCTCCCAACAGCCATTGTCCTGCTGAAAAAGTCACTTTACAATCCACTTGACTATATAGGAACAGGGACCTGGCCTCTGGTGGGAGCTCCTTTACTCAGGTTCAGGGATACCTGGATGCAATCCAGCCCAGATCAATATTTAAGGGCTCTGGTAACCAGGAGTTACAGGTTAGACCTAGAGGCTCTCGTTTCATAAAGAATCTTTTACACTCTCCTTCCAATAAGTCATTACAGAAGATCGGCCATGTCGGGTTTCCTCACATAAGCCATCAATGTTTATAAGAACCTTTGTGAATATATTTAGGGTGATGTTGATAGGACAAATGGCAGGCAGGTACATTGGAAGTGTATGCCCTGAACACAGAATCTGAGAAACTTTCGCTTTGCTGATTGACTGGCACGTGAAATTAAGCATCTCTTAAATTGATTGAGGCTAGGAAATCTTTTCTTCTGAAACCTGCAAGGATCAATTTTAAATGTTTCAAAGCAGAACGTTTTTTTTTCATGAACTAATTCAATTCCTTGAGGTTCAGAATTGTCCTGAAACCTTCTGTATTTTTTCTTTAAAAGAAATAAAAGCTTTTAGTTCTATTTTTTTTAAAACTGGCACTGGTTCCACAGCCTGGAAATCTGACAGGTGTCCTAAACTTTGTTTCAACACTGTCACCTGTAAAGGTAGGCTTGGCATTTTTGATTCTACAAATCCGTTTCCTCTTGGAATCTTCCAAAAAACTCTATATGGTAACCGTTTGATACATTATTTAAAACCCAAATGTCTTCCACCTTTCTGCAAATTTCTGAAGCCTTGCTCCTACTGGAAGAGGGCAGTAGTAGTCATTGTCTGGCATTATTCTTTCTATATGCCAGACAAAAGGACTGCCTAGACACACATATATTGTCTGCCAAGCCTAGAGGTACAGGCTTCTTTAAACTATTGTCTGGATGATTAGGGTAGGGCAGTGGCTCTCAAACTGTGTGCCGTGTCATTGAAATAGGTTACCTACCTATCTAACCGCTCCTTCAGTGCTCTCTTCTCTGAATCTACCTCCTCTTCGCTACCTCTTTCAGTTGGAGTACCGCAGCGCTCAGTCTTGGGTCCTCTGCTTTTCTCTATCTATACCTCATCTCTTGGTAAACTCATCAGCTTTTAGATTTCAGTATCATCTGTACGCAGATGATACTCAAATCTACCTATCCTCTCCTGACTTGTCCCTATCTGTACTGGGCCGTGTCACTGAATGCCTTTCTGCCTGGATGACATCTCGCCACCTCACACTTAATATTTCACAGACAGCATTAATTATATTTCCACCGGCCAACAGTAGGTATGAACCTGATATCTCTATCACTGGTGAAAACTCGACTATCTACCCTACCCTACAAACCCGCTGCCTAGGTGTCATCCTTGACTCTGATCTGTCCTTTGTTCCCACATTTAATCTGTCTCAAAATCATGTTACATGCATCTAAAAAACATATCCAAAATACGGCCATACTTTACACAAGACACTGCTAAAACTCTAATCCACGCTCTCATTATCTCCCGCATTGATTATTGCAATAGTCTCCTAACTGGTCTTCCCAAAACAAGACTCTCACCACTACAATACATTCTGAATGCAGCGTCGAGGCTAATCTTCCTCGCTAGACGTTCATCGTCTGCTGATCCACTCTGTTAGCCCCTCCATTGGTTACCTGTATTCTACCGTATTCAATATAAAATACTTTTACTCACACACAAGGCCATTAACCAAACTACACCAAATTACATCACTTCGCTTATCTCAAAATAATTCCCAACCCAATCTCTTCGCTCTTTACAAGACCTATGTCTCTCATCCACACTCATTACTCGCTCCCACTCACGATTGCAGGACTTTCATGGGGCTGCACCCACTCTGTGGAATGCCCTACCACGCACAATAAGACTCTCCTCTAGTCTCCAAACCTTCAAGGTTCCCTGAAAACTCACCTCTTTAGGCAAGCATATCAAATTCCAGAACCGCCCACATAACTTTCATAAACCTTCCTATCAAACTGCATCGATTCTGCACAGTCCAAACATTCTCACATGTCTTCTCATTCTTCACTTTCCCTTCCTCTCAAACCCGGTTCATCATTGCTGTATTACCATATCATACAGCTCTCCAAGAACCTGTGCAATCTGGTGGACAACTATGTAATAGATAGCTCCTATCCTTGTATATACATGCCTATTTCCCTATAGAGTGTAAGCTTGCGAGCAGGGCCTTCCTACCTCTATGACTGTTTGTTATTACCCAGTTTTGTTATATCATTGTTATTTCCAATTGTAAAGTGCAACGGAATTTGCTGCGCTATACAAGAAACTGTTAATAAATAAATAAATAAATAAATGAATGAATGGAGATCTCCTCCAGACTCCGACCTCTGAATTCAACCATTCTCCCTTGCACGAGGGTCACGAAGAGCTTGCTTAACTTGGCCAGCTGCAGGGTACCTTCTTGAAGATGGTAATACTGTAGCCAACCAGGCTCCTGACAGCATTCACCACATTTAAGAAGTTGTATGGGTGAATGGAATCTTCCATGCTCCACAATGGAGTGACCTTCATCACATGCAGCAGGAGCCACCCCACCTCCCGGAGCTTATGGCGGATGTACTCATGATTGCTGACATCAGACCCCAGTCGGTTGTAGAGGTGCTGCCCAAACTGCATGATGCAGTGTTCCTCCTTGATCCCGGGTACCACATTATCTTAATTCATTTGGATCAACAACTTCCACGGGCTGGTGCCAACCCCTGGTGGAACGGGGGTGTTGTAAGTGCACAGGGACTGGACTCTACCGGGTTTGGGATGGCCACCCCTGTTGCGAAGCAGGCACCTCTTCACATGTCACCACAGGTGTCGCCTGGAGAACAGACCTTGGCAGTCTGCTCAGTGCATGAAATCTTGCAGAGCTGCTGCTTTATCCGGCTGCTTGTATGGTAGTAAGACACCGCTGCCTTCGCAGAGAACACCGATATTATATGCAAAGTTCCCCCGGTGGAGAATCAGGTCCAGCTGCACGATTTTTGCTCAGTGCCCTCAGAGCTAAGAACTGGCACTCAACCTCCATGCCGTCAAACGTAGCCATGGTAAGTCTTGATACGCGAACGGCACCTGCAGCAGCAGATCCTCCCGAAGAGGTAAGGGCCGTGGATCTTCCAGCAGAAGCTCCAGCAGATCCGCATACCAAGCCCTCCTTGGCCAGTCCGGAGCAATGAGGATTGCCAGAACCTTTGTTCTTCTTACAAGCTGTAGAACTCTTGTAATAAGAGGAAGTGGTGGGAACACATACACTGACGGAAACACCCACGGTGTTACCAGTGTGTCCACCACCACTGCCTGCGGGTCTCTCGATCTGGAACAGTACCTCCGCAGCTTCTTGTTGAGGTGGGAGGCCATCATGGCTATGTGAGGAACCCCCCACCAACCGGTTACCTCCTCGAACACCTCCGGATGGAGGCCCCACTCTCCTGGATGGAGATCGTGTCTGCTGAGGAAGTCTGCTTCCCAGTTGTCTACTCCCGGAATGAAGGTTGCCGACACCATCACTGCGTGTCTTTCCACCCAGAGGAGGATTCTTGACACCTCTGACACTGCAGCCCTGCTCTTAATTCCGCCATGTTGGTTTATGTAGGCCACGTTGTCCGACTGCACCTGAACAGCCCAATCCTGTAGAAGGTGTGCTGCATGAAGAAGGCCATTGTATATGGCCCTTAGCTCCAGGATGTTTATTGGGAGAAGGGATGCTTAATCCGACAACCTTCCTTGGAAGGTTTTCCCCTGAGCAACTGCTCCCCAAGCTCTTAGACTTGCATCCGTGATTAGAAGGATCCAGTCCTGAACTCCGAACCTTTGGTCCTCTAGAAGGTGTGGTAGTTGTAGCCACCAGAGGAGCAAAATCCTGGCTTTCGGTGACAGACGTATCCTCTGGTGCCTATGTAGGTGAGATCCCGACCACTGGTCCAAGATATCCAGCTGAAAGGATCGAGCATGAAACCTTCTGTACTGCAGAGCCTCATAGGAGGCAACCATCTTCCCCAGAAGGCGGATGCACTGATGAAACGATAACCGGGCAGTCTTTATTGAGACTTTGGAAGGTTCAGGATCCAACCGTGCTCTTTGACCAGGTGTGTCGTGAGAGCAATGGATCTTAACAACTTCTCCCTGGACGATGCCTTGATCAGAAGATCGTCCATATACGGAATTATGTTCACCCCTTGCTTGCGGAGAACCATCATCTCTGCCATCACCTTGGTGAAGACCCTCTGTGCCGTGGAGAGACCAAATGGCAGTGCCTGAAACTGATAGTGATCGTCTAACAGTGCAAACCTGAGATATGTCTGATGCGGCGACCAAATGGGAATGTGGAGGTATGTATCCTTGATGTCCAGGGACACCAGGAACTTCCCCTCTATCAGTCCTGAGATGACAGCTCTCAGAGACTCCATCTTGAATTTGAACTCTCTGAGATAAGGGTTCAAAGATTTTAAGTTCAGAATTGGCCTTACTGAACCATCCGGCATCGGTACCAAAAAAAGGTTTGTATAGTAACCTTTGTTCCACTGATGAGGTGGAACTGGAACAATGACCTCGGACACTACCAATTATCGGATAGCGTCCAGAATTGCTCTGTCTGCCGGCAAAGCTGGCAAGCCTGATTTGAAGAAACGGTGAGGCGGGAGAGTTTGAAACTCTAGCATGTACCCCCTGGACATGCTATCTTTTATCCAAGGGTCCAGGCCAGACGTGGCTGAATTGCCAGAGTCTTGCTCCCACCTGACCTTCCTCCAGGCTGTACGGTCCACCGTCATGCAGAGGACTTGGGGGCACCAGAAGCATGCTTCTGGACTTGAGAACCTGCGGGAGCAGGCTTTTTGGCTTTAGCACGACCACCTCTGAAGGTGTGAGAAGGCTTGTTCTTTGAAGGGCTTGCGGGCCGAAAGAGCTGTGACGTGGCGGCCGTAAAAGGCTTCTTAGTAGCCGGTGTAGCTGAGGGGAGAAAAGGAGACGTAACCACGGTACCCGTGGCAATCCACGCATCCAGTGCCTCCTCAAATAGAGCCTGACCTGTGCAGGGTAGGCCCTCCACACTCTTCCTGGATTCCGCGTTCGCAGACCAATGGCACAGCCAGAGACCCCTGCGAGCCGAGTGTTATGCACACCAGTGCCTGCAGGAAAGTACTGGTGTCAGAACTGTTATGCACTCCAGTGCCTGCAGGAATGTACTGGTGTTTGAACTGTTATGCACACCAGTGCCTGCAGGAATGTACTGGTGTCTGAACGGATAGGTATGCAAAACAAATGGACTCACAGACAGACTGGGGAATATGACATTACGTACACAGAAGGTGATAGGGTAACAAAATACACACAAAGTGAACAGAGAAGCCCAGAGGCTAAGGAACTGGGTGTCTCCCTTGTATTAGTAATGCTCAGATGGGAAAAGCAAGATGTTGTGTTTTAATACGTAGAGAACCCGAAATGCTGTTGCTAAGGGCAACAGCAAAACCCTAAAGGGTTACCAACGGGTGTGGCAGTAAACTGCTTGGTCAGAGATGGAATGATAGACACAAGGAGAGTCTCCACAATCCTAATTCTCACTTGCAGTGCACAAGTTCAGCTTACTGCCACTAAACTGACCCCTGACACCTAGCACAGTGAGACAGGATTAGACAGGCAAGTCTTAGAATACAGCCACAAACTTGCTAAGTTCACAGAGTAGTAACAGAACCCCAGCAGGCTAAACGACTGACTCCAGTCTTACTGCTAGGTCTGGATTGGCAGAGTGTAATACCAAATCCCCAGGCCTATTTGCAGTAAGCAACAAACAAATACAAAGCTACACAGTACTGGCTAACTTTCAGGAACTGACTAACCAACAAAGATTCAGCAGCATCTGCTTAACCTGAGAAGAGGCCTTATAAAGCAGGTGCTGTCCACGCCCCACTCAGACCTCACAGACTGTGAGCACAAAAACCAGCACCGGATCCCCTGCCGTGCACAGAGCCTATAACCACTGCACAGCAAAAGACCCGAACCGGAGTATCAGCTGCGCTCAGGTTACTCCGCTAGCACTTGTCTCCCGGTTGCCATGACGACGTGGCAGCACAGGGCAGGAGACCCTAACACCGAGATGGACATGGAGGAGATCACCACAGCCATGGAACCCAGATCCTTTATGGATACTACCAGGAACCCCGCAGAATCCTGTATGTTACGTAAAAACAAATCAACATCACCTCTATCCATCGTAGTCAAGTCCTCTTGCAGAGTGATTGACCACTTGGCAATAGCTTTAGAAATCCATGCACAGGCAATAGTAGGCCGCAGTATAGCCCCTGAAGCTGTGTATATGGATTTGAGCGTAGCATCCACCTTGCGATCTGCCAGGTCCTTCAACACGGTAGAGCCCAGGACTGGTAAAACTACATGTTTGGACAGCCTGGAGACAGAGGTATCAACATAGGCAGAGACTCCCATTTTTTTCTATCATCTTCCGGGAAGGGAAAACCATGAGAACCCTTTTAGGGATCTGGAATTTTTTCTCAGGGTTTTCCCAGGCTTTTTCAAATATAACATTTAATTACTTAGATGCTGGGAAGGTGAGTGAGGCCTTCTTACTGTCCGTGAAAAAGGCCTGCTCAACCTGTTCAGGTGTGACGCCGTACCCCTCGGCCCATCACCGTCTGCTGTGTCAGAGTCGGTATCCGTGTCATCCTGCAAAATTTGGGCAAGCGCACGTTTGTGAGAATGTACCGCAGGGGACCCTGAGAGAGCAGTATCAGACCATACAACCATAGAGGATTGCAATACCTGAGTTGCATGCTCAGTTCTTGTAACCCTTTCAGAAATCTGAGAAATAGTCTCCCTAAGAGAGGCTAACCACTCTGGTTCTCTAGCTGGGATCTGCGCTACAACAGTGCAATCCTGATGACATGGGATGGGATCTTCCTGAGAAGATAAATCCTCTGCAGCATATGAAACAGAGTCAGTAGACATGTTTGCTAATACACCCCACATACACACAGGGTACAGGGCAGACAGAGTTTCCTCCCCAAGAATGGCAGAGAGACACAGAGATTGGAGCCAACCCACACACAGCGCTATTATAGGTATAGGGAGACCCTAAACCAACGCCGACTGTGTCCCTTAATAGGTGACACAGTCTTACACAGCCTCCCCTCCCTTCTACAACCCCCTGGTACCGTAGAGATAGCTGGAGTTGCACTGGAGGGACTGATCTTCCACTTGCAAGCAGGAAAATGGCGCTGAAACGCTGCTGGGTCTGCTCTGAGAAGCTCCGCCCCCTTAATGGCGCTGTCTTCCCGCTCTTCATAGATTATACTGGCCTGAGGTTGTGTGTGCTGGCTGAGAAACACAGACCCCGACAGGCTGGAATGGTCAGTGTAGGATCAGGCGCCGGCTCAGGGCGCCCCTCACAGCGTCACACCTAGGTACCGCTGAGCTGTCCGGGAGCGGTTAATACTGCGCTCCTACCCTATAGCCGCCATCTTCACACCGACCCCCCACTTGTTGGGGGGGGCGGGGACTCACTAGCCACACTTCAGCTCTGCAAGGGGGTGGCGGCATGCTGCTGGGGTGAGCGTTCCCTTGCGGTGGGGAGCGATCTGTCCCCTCTGGAGCTCAGTGTCTAGTCAGCGGAGACAGTGGCTCAGACCCCGCAGGGTGGACACTGCTCCCCCCCCTCAGTTCCTCGATGCAGCAAGGCTGTTGCCAGCAGCCTCCCTGTAAAATAAAAACTCTAAAATAAATTTTTTCTAAGAAAGCTCTGTAGAGCTCCCCTAGCTGTGACCGGCTCCTTCTGGCACATTTTGTAAACTAAGTCTGGTACGAGGGGCATAGAAGGCGGAGCCAGCCCACACTGTTAAACTCTTAAAGTGCCCATGGCTCCTGGTGGACCTGTCTATACCCCCATGGTAGTAATATGGACACCAGCATCCTCTAGGACGTAAGATAAATAAACAGTATGGGAAAAATGCATGGGCTGGCAGTGGGGTTAAGCAGTATCCCAATCTGCCACTGTTGTGCCTGGGGCAATAACATAACACACACCCCCTTAAAAAAGCATCCCCCCGCAACTATTAAGCAGGAGAGCAAGGGTACAGGCTGAGTATTAAGCCAAGGGAGGGGAGGACCGGTGGACCAGGGGAGACCCCCCAACACCCGCGCGCCAGCCGGGGAGTCCCTAGTCTAGTTCCCAGAACAGTGTATGAATGAAGTGACAATAGTGTTTTGGGTTTACATATGATGTTACATTACCACCAAGCAAATTTAATTTTGGTAATCACATATGATGCGTTCTGTATTGAATGGTGCCAGGTGACCGCGGATGAAAGTGACCTAACCCAGAACGCGCATATCCCACCAGGAAACATTGCGTGATCTGACCTCATCCTGCTGTGATGATCTATCAGTGACCATTGAAAGACACTTTGAGAAAGGATTTATTCGAAACATGGCATGGTTATAATACCTGGAAATACGGTGGACATAAGGTTCTTTGATGATTAATTAGATTGTTATCAAGCCCTGGCATGGAGGCAGAATATAGTCTTTAAAAACCACTCTGAGATGCCCAAAGAAACCTTGGAGGGTGACCAGGTTACTGAACAGCGGAGTATAGAGGAGATGCAGAATGAAGAAAAAAGATTTACAAGCAAAAATACATTTTAGAAGGAAGATAAACTGTTGCTGCAACTGGGAGAGAGTTACATGAAATGAGGAGCTAGTGCAGCTGGGAGAGAGTTACATGTAATGAGGAGCTGGTACAGCTGGGAGAGAGTTACATGAACTGAGGAGCTGGTGCAGCTGGGAGAGTTACATGGAATGAGGAGCTGGTGCAGCTGGGAGAGAGTTTTATGAAATGAGGAGCTAGTGCAGCTGGGAGAGAGTTACATGGAATGAGGAGCTGGTGCAGCTGGGAGAGAGTTACATGGAATGAGGAGCTGGTGCAGCTGGGAGAGAGTTACATGGAATGAGGAGCTGGTGCAGCTGGGAGAGAGTTACATGAAATGAGGAGCTGGTGCAGCTGGGAGAGAGTTACATGTAATGAGGAGCTGGTACAGCTGGGAGAGAGTTACATGAACTGATGAGCTGGTGCAGCTGGGAGAGTTGCATGGAATGAGGAGCTGGTGCAGCTGGGAGAGTTACATGGAATGAGGAGCTGGTGCAGCTGGGAGAGTTACATGAAATGAGGAGCTGGTGCATCTGGGATAGAGTTACATGGAAGGAGGAGCTGGTGCAGCTGGGAGAGAGTTACATGAAATGAGGAGCTAGTGCAGCTGGGAGAGAGTTACATGGAATCAGGAGCTGGTGCAGCTGGGAGAGAGTTACATGGAATGAGGAGCTGGTGCAGCTGGGAGAGAGTTACATGAAATGAGGAGCTGGTGCAGCTGGGAGAGAGTTACATGAAATGAGGAGCTGGTGCAGCTGGGAGAGAGTTACATGAAATGAGGAGCTGGTGCAGCTGGCAGAGAGTTACATGAAATGAGGAGCTGGTGCAGCTGGGAGAGAGTTACATGGAATGAGGAGCTGGTGCAGCTGGGAGAGAGTTACATGGAATGAGGAGCTGGTGCAGCTGGTAGAGTGTTACATGGAATGAGGAGCTGGTGCAGCTGGGAGAGTTACATGGAATGAGGAGCTGGTGCAGCTGGGAGAGTTACATGAAATGAGGAGCTGGTGCATCTGGGATAGAGTTACATGGAAGGAGGAGCTGGTGCAGCTGGGAGAGAGTTACATGAAATGAGGAGCTAGTGCAGCTGGGAGAGAGTTACATGGAATCAGGAGCTGGTGCAGCTGGGAGAGAGTTACATGGAATGAGGAGCTGGTGCAGCTGGGAGAGAGTTACATGAAATGAGGAGCTGGTGCAGCTGGGAGAGAGTTACATGAAATGAGGAGCTGGTGCAGCTGGGAGAGAGTTACATGAAATGAGGAGCTGGTGCAGCTGGCAGAGAGTTACATGAAATGAGGAGCTGGTGCAGCTGGGAGAGAGTTACATGGAATGAGGAGCTGGTGCAGCTGGGAGAGAGTTACATGGAATGAGGAGCTGGTGCAGCTGGTAGAGTGTTACATGGAATGAGGAGCTGGTGCAGTTGGGAGAGTTACATGAAATGAGGAGCTGGTGCATCTGGGATAGAGTTACATGGAAGGAGGAGCTGGTGCAGCTGGGAGAGAGTTACATGAAATGAGGAGCTAGTGCAGCTGGGAGAGAGTTACATGGAATCAGGAGCTGGTGCAGCTGGGAGAGAGTTACATGGAATGAGGAGCTGGTGCAGCTGGGAGAGAGTTACATGAAATGAGGAGCTGGTGCAGCTGGGAGAGAGTTACATGAAATGAGGAGCTGGTGCAGCTGGGAGAGAGTTACATGAAATGAGGAGCTGGTGCAGCTGGCAGAGAGTTACATGAAATGAGGAGCTGGTGCAGCTGGGAGAGAGTTACATGGAATGAGGAGCTGGTGCAGCTGGGAGAGAGTTACATGGAATGAGGAGCTGGTGCAGCTGGTAGAGTGTTACATGGAATGAGGAGCTGGTGCAGTTGGGAGAGTTATATGGAATGAGGAGCTGGTGCAGCTGGGAGAGAGTTACATGAACTGAGGAGCTGGTGCAGCTGGGAGAGAGTTACATGGAATGAGGAGCTGGTGCAGCTGGGAGTTACATGGAATGAGGAGCTGGTGCAGCTGGGAGTTACATGGAATGAGGAGCTGGTGCAGCTGGGAGAGAGTTACATGAACTGAGGAGCTGGTGCAGCTGGGAGTTACATGAACTGAGGAGCTGGTGCAGCTGGGAGAGAGTTACATGGAATGAGGAGCTGGTGCAGCTGGGAGAGTTACATGAAATGAGGAGCTGGTGCAGCTGGGAGAGAGTTACATGGAATGAGGAGCTGGTGCAGCTGGTAGAGTGTTACATGGAATGAGGAGCTGGTGCAGCTGGGAGAGAGTTACATGAACTGAGGAGCTGGTGCAGCTGGGAGTTACATTGAATGAGGAGCTGGTGCAGCTGGGAGAGAGTTACATGGAATGAGGAGCTGGTGCAGCTGGGAGAGAGTTACATGGAATGAGGAGCTGGTGCAGCTGGGAGAGAGTTACATGGAATGAGAAGCTGGTGCAGCTGGGAGATTTATATGGAATGAGGAGCTGGTGCAGCTGGGAGAGAGTTACATGAACTGAGCTGGTGCAGCTGGGAGAGAGTTACATGAAATGAGGAGCTGGTGCAGCTGGGAGAGAGTTACATGGAATGAGGAGCTGGTGCAGCTGGGAGAGAGTTACATGGAATGAGGAGCTGGTGCAGCTGGGAGAGAGTTACATGGAATGAGGAGCTGGTGCAGCTGGGAGAGAGTTACATGAAATGAGGAGCTGGTGCAGCTGGGAGAGAGTTACATGAAATGAGGAGCTAGTGCAGCTGGGAGAGAGTTACATGGAATGAGGAGCTGGTGCAGCTGGTAGAGTTACATGGAATGAGGAGCTGGTGCAGCTGGGAGAGAGTTACATGAACTGAGGAGCTGGTGCAGCTGGGAGTTACATGAACTGAGGAGCTGGTGCAGCTGGGAGAGAGTTACATGGAATGAGGAGCTGGTGCAGCTGGGAGAGAGTTACATGGAATGAGGAGCTGGTGCAGCTGGGAGAGAGTTACATGAAATGAGGAGCTGGTGCAGCTGGGAGAGAGTTACATGAAATGAGGAGCTGGTGCAGCTGGCAGAGAGTTACATGAAATGAGGAGCTGGTGCAGCTGGGAGAGAGTTACATGGAATGAGGAGCTGGTGCAGCTGGGAGAGAGTTACATGGAATGAGGAGCTGGTGCAGCTGGGAGAGAGTTACATGAAGTGAGGAGCTGTTGCAGCTGGGAGAGGTATATAGAATGAGGAGCTGGTCCAGCTGGGAGAGAGTTACATGGAATGAGGAGCTGGTGCAGCTGGGAGAGAGTTACATGGAAAGAGGAGCTGGTGCAGCTGGGAGAGAGTTACATGGAATGAGGAGCTGGTGCAGCTGGGAGAGAGTTACATGAAATGAGGAGCTGGTGCAGCTGGGAGAGAGTTACATGGAATGAGGAGCTGGTGCAGCTGGTAGAGTGTTACATAAAATGAGGAGCTGGTGCAGCTGGGAGAAAGTTACATGAACCGAGGAGCTGATGCAGCTGGGAGAGAGTTACATGAACTGAGGAGCTGGTGCAGCTGGGAGAGAGTTACATGGAATGAGGAGCTGGTGCAGCTGGGAGTTACATGAACTGAGGAGCTGGTGCAGCTGGGAGAGTTACATGAAATGAGGAGCTGGTGCAGCTGGGAGAGAGTTACATGGAATGAGCTGGTGCAGCTGGGAGTTGCATGGAATGAAGAGCTGGTGCAGCTGGTAGAGTGTTACATGGAATGAGGAGCTGGTGCAGCTGGGAGAGAGTTACATGAACTGAGGAGCTGGTGCAGCTGGGAGATTTATATGGAATGAGGAGCTGGTGCAGCTGGGAGAGAGTTACATGAGCTGAGCTGGTGCAGCTGGGAGAGAGTTACATGAAATGAGGAGCTGGTGCAGCTGGGAGAGAGTTACATGGAATGAGGAGCTGGTGCAGCTGGGAGAGAGTTACATGGAATGAGGAGCTGGTGCAGCTGGGAGAGAGTTACATGAACTGAGGAGCTGGTACAGCTGGGAGAGAGTTACATGAACTGAGGAGCTGGTGCAGCTGGGAGAGTTACATGGAATGAGGAGCTGGTGCAGCTGGGAGAGAGTTACATGAAATGAGGAGCTGGTGCAGCTGGGAGTTACATGGAATGAGGAGCTAGTGCAGCTGGGAGAGAGTTACATGGAATGAGGAGCTGGTGCAGCTGGGAGTTACATGGAATGAGGAGCTGGTGCAGCTGGGAGAGTTACATGGAATGAGGAGCTGGTGCAGCTGGGAGAGAGTTACATGGAATGAGGAGCTGGTGCAGCTGGGAGTTACATGAACTGAGGAGCTGGTGCAGCTGGGAGAGTTACATGGAATGAGGAGCTGGTGCAGCTGGGAGAGAGTTACATGGAATGAGGAGCTGGTGCAGCTGGGAGTTACATGAACTGAGGAGCTGGTGCAGCTGGGAGAGAGTTACATGGAATGAGGAGCTGGTGCAGCTGGGAGAGAGTTACATGGAATGAGGAGCTGGTGCAGCTGGGAGAGAGTTACATGGAATGAGGAGCTGGTGCAGCTGGGAGAGTTACATGGAATGAGGAGCTGGTGCAGCTGGGAGAGAGTTACATGGAATGAGGAGCTGGAGCAGCTGGGAGAGAGTTACATGGAATGAGGAGCTGGTGCAGCTGGGAGTTACATGAACTGAGGAGCTGGTGCAGCTGGGAGTTACATGAACTGAGGAGCTGGTGCAGCTGGGAGAGAGTTACATGGAATCAGGAGCTGGTGCAGCTGGGAGAGAGTTACATGAAATGAGGAGCTGGTGCAGCTGGGAGAGAGTTACATGGAATGAGGAGCTGGTGCAGCTGGGAGAGAGTTACATGGAATGAGGAGCTGGTGCAGCTGGGAGAGAGTTACATGAACTGAGGAGCTGGTACAGCTGGGAGAGAGTTACATGAACTGAGGAGCTGGTGCAGCTGGGAGAGTTACATGGAATGAGGAGCTGGTGCAGCTGGGAGAGAGTGACATGGAATGAGGAGCTGGTGCAGCTGGGAGAGAGTTACATGGAATGAGGAGCTGGTGCAGCTGGGAGAGAGTTACATGGAATGAGGAGCTGGTGCAGCTGGGAGAGAGTTACATGAAATGAGGAGCTAGTGCAGCTGGGAGAGAGTTACATGGAATGAGGAGCTGGTGCAGCTGGGAGTTACATGGAATGAGGAGCTGGTGCAGCTGGGAGAGTTACATGGAATGAGGAGCTGGTGCAGCTGGGAGAGAGTTACATGGAATGAGGAGCTGGTGCAGCTGGGAGTTACATGAACTGAGGAGCTGGTGCAGCTGGGAGTTACATGAACTGAGGAGCTGGTGCAGCTGGGAGCGAGTTACATGGAATGAGGAGCTGGTGCAGCTGGGAGAGAGTTACATGGAATGAGGAGCTGGTGCAGCTGGGAGAGAGTTACATGGAATGAGGAGCTGGTGCAGCTGGGAGAGAGTTACATGGAATGAGGGTCTGGTGCAGCTGGGAGAGAGTTACATGGAATGAGGAGCTGGTGCAGCTGGGAGAGTTACATGGAATGAGGAGCTGGTGCAGCTGGGAGAGAGTTACATGGAATGAGGAGCTGGAGCAGCTGGGAGAGAGTTACATGGAATGAGGAGCTGGTGCAGCTGGGAGTTACATGAACTGAGGAGCTGGTGCAGCTGGGAGTTACATGAACTGAGGAGCTGGTGCAGCTGGGAGAGAGTTACATGGAATCAGGAGCTGGTGCAGCTGGGAGAGAGTTACATGAAATGAGGAGCTGGTGCAGCTGGGAGAGAGTTACATGGAATGAGGAGCTGGTGCAGCTGGGAGAGAGTTACATGGAATGAGGAGCTGGTGCAGCTGGGAGAGAGTTACATGAACTGAGGAGCTGGTACAGCTGGGAGAGAGTTACATGAACTGAGGAGCTGGTGCAGCTGGGAGAGTTACATGGAATGAGGAGCTGGTGCAGCTGGGAGAGAGTGACATGGAATGAGGAGCTGGTGCAGCTGGGAGAGAGTTACATGGAATGAGGAGCTGGTGCAGCTGGGAGAGAGTTACATGGAATGAGGAGCTGGTGCAGCTGGGAGAGAGTTACATGAAATGAGGAGCTAGTGCAGCTGGGAGAGAGTTACATGGAATGAGGAGCTGGTGCAGCTGGGAGTTACATGGAATGAGGAGCTGGTGCAGCTGGGAGAGTTACATGGAATGAGGAGCTGGTGCAGCTGGGAGAGAGTTACATGGAATGAGGAGCTGGTGCAGCTGGGAGTTACATGAACTGAGGAGCTGGTGCAGCTGGGAGTTACATGAACTGAGGAGCTGGTGCAGCTGGGAGAGAGTTACATGGAATGAGGAGCTGGTGCAGCTGGGAGAGAGTTACATGGAATGAGGAGCTGGTGCAGCTGGGAGAGAGTTACATGGAATGAGGAGCTGGTGCAGCTGGGAGAGAGTTACATGGAATGAGGGTCTGGTGCAGCTGGGAGAGAGTTACATGGAATGAGGAGCTGGTGCAGCTGGGAGAGAGCTACATGAACTGAGGAGCTGGTGCAGCTGGGAGTTACATGAACTGAGGAGCTGGTGCAGCTGGGAGAGAGTTACATGGAATGAGGAGCTGGTGCAGCTGGGAGAGAGTTACATGGAATGAGGAGCTGGTGCAGCTGGGAGAGAGTTACATGGAATGTGGAGCTGGTGCAGCTGGGAGAGAGCTACATGAAATGAGGAGCTGGTGCAGCTGGGAGAGTTACATGGAATGAGGAGCTGGTGCAGCTGGGAGAGAGTTACATGGAATGAGGAGCTGGTGCAGCTGGGAGTTACATGAACTGAGGAGCTGGTGCAGCTGGGAGAGAGTTACATGGAATCAGGAGCTAGTGCAGCTGGGAGAGAGTTACATGAAATGAGGAGCTGGTGCAGCTGGGAGAGAGTTACATGAAATGAGGAGCTGGTGCAGCTGGGAGAGAGTTACATGGAATGAGGAGCTGGTGCAGCTGGGAGAGAGTTACATGGAATGAGGGTCTGGTGCAGCTGGGAAAGAGTTACATGGAATGAGGAGCTGGTGCAGCTGGGAGAGTTACATGGAATGAGGAGCTGGTGCAGCTGGGAGAGTTACATGGAATGAGGAGCTGGTGCAGCTGGGAGAGAGTTACATGAACTGAGGAGCTGGTGCAGCTGGGAGAGAGTTACATGGAATGAGGAGCTGGTGCAGCTGGGAGAGAGTTACATGGAATGAGCTGGTGCAGCTGGGAGAGAGCTACATGAAATGAGGAGCTGGTGCAGCTGGGAGAGTTACATGGAATGAGGAGCTGGTGCAGCTGGGAGAGAGTTACATGGAATGAGGAGCTGGTGCAGCTGGGAGAGAGTTACATGGAATGAGGAGCTGGTGCAGCTGGGAGAGTTACATGGAATGAGGAGCTGGTGCAGCTGGGAGAGTTACATGGAATGAGGAGCTGGTGCAGCTGGGAGAGAGTTACATGAACTGAGGAGCTGGTGCAGCTGGGAGTTACATGAACTGAGGAGCTGGTGCAGCTGGGGGAGAGTTACATGAAATGAGGAGCTGGTGCAGCTGGGAGAGAGTTACATGAACTGAGGAGCTGGTGCAGCTGGGAGAGAGTTACATGGAATGAGGAGCTGGTGCAGCTGGGAGAGAGTTACATGGAATGAGGAGCTGGTGCAGCTGGGAGAGAGTTACATGGAATGAGGAGCTGGTGCAGCTGGGAGAGTTACATGGAATGAGGAGCTGGTGCAGCTGGGAGAGAGTTACATGAACTGAGGAGCTGGTGCAGCTGGGAGTTACATGAACTGAGGAGCTGGTGCAGCTGGGAGAGAGTTACATGGAATGAGGAGCTGGTGCAGCTGGGAGAGAGTTACATGGAATGAGGAGCTGGTGCAGCTGGGAGAGAGTTACATGGAATGAGCTGGTGCAGCTGGGAGTTGCATGGAATGAAGAGCTGGTGCAGCTGGTAGAGTGTTACATGGAATGAGGAGCTGGTGCAGCTGGGAGAGAGTTACATGAACTGAGGAGCTGGTGCAGCTGGGAGATTTATATGGAATGAGGAGCTGGTGCAGCTGGGAGAGAGTTACATGAACTGAGCTGGTGCAGCTGGGAGAGAGTTACATGAAATGAGGAGCTGGTGCAGCTGGGAGAGAGTTACATGGAATGAGGAGCTGGTGCAGCTGGGAGAGAGTTACATGGAATGAGGAGCTGGTGCAGCTGGGAGAGAGTTACATGAACTGAGGAGCTGGTACAGCTGGGAGAGAGTTACATGAACTGAGGAGCTGGTGCAGCTGGGAGAGTTACATGGAATGAGGAGCTGGTGCAGCTGGGAGAGAGTTACATGAAATGAGGAGCTAGTGCAGCTGGGAGAGAGTTACATGGAATGAGGAGCTGGTGCAGCTGGGAGTTACATGGAATGAGGAGCTGGTGCAGCTGGGAGAGTTACATGGAATGAGGAGCTGGTGCAGCTGGGAGAGAGTTACATGGAATGAGGAGCTGGTGCAGCTGGGAGTTACATGAACTGAGGAGCTGGTGCAGCTGGGAGAGAGTTACATGGAATGAGGAGCTGGTGCAGCTGGGAGAGAGTTACATGGAATGAGGAGCTGGTGCAGCTGGGAGAGAGTTACATGGAATGAGGAGCTGGTGCAGCTGGGAGAGAGTTACATGGAATGAGGAGCTGGTGCAGCTGGGAGAGAGTTACATGGAATGAGGAGCTGGTGCAGCTGGGAGAGAGTTACATGGAATGAGGAGCTGGTGCAGCTGGGAGAGTTACATGGAATGAGGAGCTGGTGCAGCTGGGAGAGAGTTACATGGAATGAGGAGCTGGAGCAGCTGGGAGAGAGTTACATGGAATGAGGAGCTGGTGCAGCTGGGAGTTACATGAACTGAGGAGCTGGTGCAGCTGGGAGTTACATGAACTGAGGAGCTGGTGCAGCTGGGAGAGAGTTACATGGAATGAGGAGCTGGTGCAGCTGGGAGAGAGTTACATGGAATCAGGAGCTGGTGCAGCTGGGAGAGAGTTACATGAAATGAGGAGCTGGTGCAGCTGGGAGAGAGTTACATGGAATGAGGAGCTGGTGCAGCTGGGAGAGAGTTACATGGAATGAGGAGCTGGTGCAGCTGGGAGAGAGTTACATGAACTGAGGAGCTGGTACAGCTGGGAGAGAGTTACATGAACTGAGGAGCTGGTGCAGCTGGGAGAGTTACATGGAATGAGGAGCTGGTGCAGCTGGGAGAGAGTGACATGGAATGAGGAGCTGGTGCAGCTGGGAGAGAGTTACATGGAATGAGGAGCTGGTGCAGCTGGGAGAGAGTTACATGGAATGAGGAGCTGGTGCAGCTGGGAGAGAGTTACATGAAATGAGGAGCTGGTACAGCTGGGAGAGAGTTACATGGAATGAGGAGCTAGTGCAGCTGGGAGAGAGTTACATGGAATGAGGAGCTGGTGCAGCTGGGAGTTACATGGAATGAGGAGCTGGTGCAGCTGGGAGAGTTACATGGAATGAGGAGCTGGTGCAGCTGGGAGAGAGTTACATGGAATGAGGAGCTGGTGCAGCTGGGAGTTACATGAACTGAGGAGCTGGTGCAGCTGGGAGTTACATGAACTGAGGAGCTGGTGCAGCTGGGAGAGAGTTACATGGAATGAGGAGCTGGTGCAGCTGGGAGAGAGTTACATGGAATGAGGAGCTGGTGCAGCTGGGAGAGAGTTACATGGAATGAGGAGCTGGTGCAGCTGGGAGAGAGTTACATGGAATGAGGGTCTGGTGCAGCTGGGAGAGAGTTACATGGAATGAGGAGCTGGTGCAGCTGGGAGAGTTACATGGAATGAGGAGCTGGTGCAGCTGGGAGAGAGTTACATGGAATGAGGAGCTGGAGCAGCTGGGAGAGAGTTACATGGAATGAGGAGCTGGTGCAGCTGGGAGTTACATGAACTGAGGAGCTGGTGCAACTGGGAGTTACATGAACTGAGGAGCTGGTGCAGCTGGGAGAGAGTTACATGGAATGAGGAGCTGGTGCAGCTGGGAGAGAGTTACATGGAATGAGGAGCTGGTGCAGCTGGGAGAGAGTTACATGGAATGAGGAGCTGGTGCAGCTGGGAGAGAGTTACATGGAATGAGGAGCTGGTGCAGCTGGGAGAGAGCTACATGAAATGAGGAGCTGGTGCAGCTGGGAGAGTTACATGGAATGAGGAGCTGGTGCAGCTGGGAGAGAGTTACATGGAATGAGGAGCTGGTGCAGCTGGGAGTTACATGAACTGAGGAGCTGGTGCAGCTGGGAGAGAGTTACATGGAATCAGGAGCTAGTGCAGCTGGGAGAGAGTTACATGAAATGAGGAGCTGGTGCAGCTGGGAGAGAGTTACATGAAATGAGGAGCTGGTGCAGCTGGGAGAGAGTTACATGGAATGAGGAGCTGGTGCAGCTGGGAGAGAGTTACATGGAATGAGGGTCTGGTGCAGCTGGGAGAGAGTTACATGGAATGAGGAGCTGGTGCAGCTGGGAGAGTTACATGGAATGAGGAGCTGGTGCAGCTGGGAGAGTTACATGGAATGAGGAGCTGGTGCAGCTGGGAGAGAGTTACATGAACTGAGGAGCTGGTGCAGCTGGGAGTTACATGAACTGAGGAGCTGGTGCAGCTGGGAGAGAGTGACATGGAATGAGGGTCTGGTGCAGCTGGGAGAGAGTTACATGGAATCAGGAGCTGGTGCAGCTGGGAGAGAGTTACATGAAATGAGGAGCTGGTGCAGCTGGGAGAGAGTTACATGGAATGAGGAGCTGGTGCAGCTGGGAGAGAGTTACATGGAATGAGCTGGTGCAGCTGGGAGAGAGCTACATGAAATGAGGAGCTGGTGCAGCTGGGAGAGTTACATGGAATGAGGAGCTGGTGCAGCTGGGAGAGTTACATGGAATGAGGAGCTGGTGCAGCTGGGAGAGAGTTACATGGAATGAGGAGCTGGTGCAGCTGGGAGAGAGTTACATGGAATGAGGAGCTGGTGCAGCTGGGAGAGAGTTACATGGAATAAGGAGCTGGTGCAGCTGGGAGAGTTACATGGAATGAGGAGCTGGTGCAGCTGGGAGAGTTACATGGAATGAGGAGCTGGTGCAGCTGGGAGAGAGTTACATGAACTGAGGAGCTGGTGCAGCTGGGAGTTACATGAACTGAGGAGCTGGTGCAGCTGGGAGAGAGTTACATGAAATGAGGAGCTGGTGCAGCTGGGAGAGAGTTACATGAACTGAGGAGCTGGTGCAGCTGGGAGAGAGTTACATGGAATGAGGAGCTGGTGCAGCTGGGAGAGAGTTACATGGAATGAGGAGCTGGTGCAGCTGGGAGAGAGTTACATGGAATGAGGAGCTGGTGCAGCTGGGAGAGTTACATGGAATGAGGAGCTGGTGCAGCTGGGAGAGAGTTACATGAACTGAGGAGCTGGTGCAGCTGGGAGTTACATGAACTGAGGAGCTGGTGCAGCTGGGAGAGAGTTACATGGAATGAGGAGCTGGTGCAGCTGGGAGAGAGTTACATGGAATGAGGAGCTGGTGCAGCTGGGAGAGAGTTACATGGAATGAGGAGCTGGTGCAGCTGGGAGAGAGTTACATGGAATGAGGAGCTGGTGCAGCTGGGAGAGAGCTACATGAAATGAGGAGCTGGTGCAGCTGGGAGAGTTACATGGAATGAGGAGCTGGTGCAGCTGGGAGAGAGTTACATGGAATGAGGAGCTGGTGCAGCTGGGAGAGAGTTACATGGAATGAGGAGCTGGTGCAGCTGGGAGAGAGTTACATGGAATGAGGGTCTGGTGCAGCTGGGAGAGAGTTACATGGAATGAGGAGCTGGTGCAGCTGGGAGAGAGTTACATGGAATGAGGAGCTGGTGCAGCTGGGATGACCTGGAGGAAATCACAGGAACTATACTGGAGCTGCAGCAAGTAAAGAGTAAAAAGTTTTCCCAAATGCTGCTTCCATGGAGCTGTCTGAGACTGGTCGGAATGTTGATGCAGAGGAGATCCAAGCTGGGGATGAAGGAGACCTGGAGAGTTCCAGCTTAGTCGTGGAAAGCCATGGAGAGGTGGCTCTCCAGGAGAAAGTAGATCTGCTGGTGGGTGACAAATGTGGATCCGCTGGTGGCTGTGGTCTCCCAGGGTCTGGTCTAGGATTGACAATCAACCATTGACGTTCAGGAATAATTGATGGTCTATACCTGACGTTAACTAGTTTTACAATGAAAGGTGGAGAGCCAGTTAGATCCCCGCCATCAATAGTAGACATGGGCCAGATGCTTTTTCCCATCACTTGCAGACTGCTGCCGCTGTACAGAGCAGCTAAATTGTCAGCCAGCAGCCCTACCTCTTACAAATAGTGTGCTGTACCAGCTGAGAATAAGATGCCCCATCCACCTCACTGAAGTGACAGGCTCAGCTGTTAGTCATGTAGCCCCACTGCATCCACTCTGTCCGTACTCCTACATACATGCCTTCCTGGGAGTGTGTCTCCTCGTCTCGTCACGGTTGTTAGTGAGAGTGTCTCTGGCACAGCTGTGTAATGTTTGTGCTCACAGCTCCGCTGCAGTAGAGCAGTGTGATGGGGTGGGAGGGGGGGGGGAGGGGTTGCGACATCAATGAGTGAAGGAATGGGGTAGTTGGATGGGACTCTGGCCGCTGCAGCCAAAGTGAAGTAAAATGAAAATAAAGTCATTAAACACCACACACCAGGTGGTGGGACCTAGAAGGGATCAGTGAGGGTAGGGACTCTCAAGGAAAATTGGAGTGGGATCCCACAGGTACCAAACTGGGTAAAGAGCAGCTTTTAGGAAGGAAATAGATGAGCCAGTCCCTGTGGTTGACCCTTCTTTGCCTCATGTGGGTGGGTCATTGGACTCTCCAGTTCCTATGGGAGTCTGTGGATTCTTCTTGCCCACTACCTGGTGGTTCTGTGGTCATCTCAGGCCATGAATCTCTCAGATACCAGGCCTCCAGATAAACATGATGTCAGATTGTGTTTGGTCTGTGTCCCCGGAGGGGGCGCTAGTGGGTCAGTGGAGGTGGAAGGAAGGAAACGAGGAGGTTGAATAACGTTCCTGCGCATGAGCGCAAAGGTATTTTTATTAGGCAGATGTTATAGCAGTTATTGCAGCAGAAATAATAATAACAGGTGGAAAAAGTCAATCACTCAGTAATGAAACTGAAAGTCTATGGCAAATGAATGGTGAATGAATTTGAGAAATGATATCCGGAATATAAATCAGCAGAGCAGAATGTCTTATGAAATAATTCTGGCTTGGAAACCAGAGCAGGGTTAAAACGGAAAACTTAGGCAGTAGATGATATGGCAAACCTGAGCATAAGCAGGAGACTTACTCACAGTGCAGGTGATGGGCACTGGCAGCAGCAAGCTGTGTCACAGGTGGAGGAATGAACGCACCTGGAGTTAGTCTTCAACTGCAGGCTGAAGCACACAAGGTGGTGATTAGTGTGAAGCCTTATGCAGGTTGCAGGTATTGCTGAGCCTTGAAGTTCCACGGAAGATAGCAGAGTAACCAGGAGTATTACGTTCTTAGCAGAGAACCAGGAACTCAGGAGAGACAGGAACCGATCCTTTCGTGTAGGTCGCAGATAGACACAAAGTCCAGGATGCCTGTGAGCTGTAACTGTAGCCTCCTATATACCCCATGGTACGCAGGGATTGGATGAGTGCAGGAAAGGTGGGTGCGGCCACGCACCGGATTGGCCGCAGCATACAGGCTATTGCAGACTGTCATGGCGGCGCCCACGCCGCGGCCCAGCGGGGATGCGGCGTGCTACAGGCCTGCTGTCCCAACAATGCCCCCAGGATCCAGATGATGCCCCACGGCAGGGGCATAGGCGACAGGTGACCGCAGGAAGCCAGGACGGAGTCCGCAGCGGCGGACGGATGTCAGCCTGGTAAGTCGATTCCTGACAGTACCCCCTCCTTTAGGGGTGGACACCGAACACCCACGTGGTTTGGAGGGATGAGTGCTGTGGAAAACACGGACCAACCTAGGAGCATGGACATCAGATGAATTCACCCAGCTTCTCTCCTCTGGGCCATAACCGCACCAATCGACCAGGTACTGGAGACGTCCATACCGGCAACGGGAGTCCAGAATCTTGTTGATCTCAAATTCCACGCCCCGCTGAGTTCGGATCTTGGGACCTGCTGGAAGAGTATTCTGAAAGCGGTTTAGGACTAAAGGTCTGAGGAGAGAAATGTGAAAGGCGTTAGGTATACGAAGTGAAGATGGTAATTTCAACTTGTAAGCCACTGGGTTGATGACACTCTCAATAGGGTAAGGACCAATGAAGCGTGGTGCAAACTTCATGGATGGGACCCTGAGACGAAGGTTGCGGGTTGACAACCAAACCTTGTCCCCAGGTTTCAAATGGGGAACTGCACGTCTCTTGCGGTCGGCAAAGACCTTGTATCGACTGGAGGCTTTTTTGAGGGAAACATGAATTCTTTTCCAAATGGTAGAAAACTGGGTCAGAGCAGTAGTGGCAGCAGGAACATCCATATGAGGGAGTTCTTGAAATTCAGGTACTCGGGGATGTTGCCCATATACTGCGAAGAATGGTGTCATCTCAGAAGCAGTATGATATCGAAAGTTATGGGCAAACTCGGCCCATGGTAGCAGATTGAACCAATCATCCTGGGAAGATGACACATATAACCTTAAAAAAGTCTCAAGTTCTTGATTGACTCTCTCTGTCTGCCCATTCGTCTGAGGATGGTATGATGACGAGAATTTTAATTTAACCTGCATGGCAGAACAGAGAGCCCTCCAAAACCTCGCTACAAACTGTACCCCCCGATCAGATATTATTTCAGAGGGTAAACCATGTAAACGGAAGATCTCTTGTAGGAAGATCTGTGCAAGTTTCGGGGCAGAAGGGAGACCCTGGAGAGGAACGAAATGAGCCATTTTGGTGAATCTGTCTACTACAACCCAAATGGTATTATGTCCCTGAGACGGAGGAAGGTCAGTGATAAAATCCATGGATAAATGAGACCAAGGACGACTAGGGACAGACAAGGGTTGTAACTGACCTGCTGGAGATTGACGAGGAGTCTTGTGCTGCACACATTTAGGACAGGATGCCACGAAATCCTGGATGTCCTCTTTCATCTTTGGCCACCAATAAGACGCAGAAAGGAACTTGAACGTCTTCAGGACACCAGGATGACCAATGAACTTAGATTGATGGGCCCAAGATAGTAACTTGGGACGGAGCTCTGGGGAAACAAAAGTCTTACCAGGAGGAGGAGCTGGGGAGACTTGAGAGGCAGCGAAAACCACGGGACTCAGGATGGAATGTGGCACAGAGTCGGATGTTCCTTCTTCAGATTCCATGGATCGGGATAATGCGTCGGCTTTCACATTCTGTGAACCTGGGCGGAAATGAAGCTTAAAATTAAAACGGGAGAAAAACATAGCCCACCTGGACTGACGAGGGTTAAGGCACTGGGCTGCTTTTAAATAAAGCAAGTTCTTATGATCCGTGAAGATGTTAAACGGATGTTTGGCCCCTTCTAGGAGATATCTCCATTCCTCGAGAGCCAGCTTGATTGCCAGTAACTCTTGATCTCCCACAGAGTAGTTAGCTTCAGCAGGAAGAAACTTACGGGAATAGAATCCACACGGGTGGACTTTCCCATCAGATCCCTTTTGGGAGAGAACAGCTCCAACCCCAACTGTAGAAGCATCTACCTCCAATTCGAATGGTCTGTCGACATCTGGCTGTGACAGTACTGGAGCAGACATAAAGGCTAGCTTGATCTTCCGGAAAGCTGCCAAGGCTTCTTCTGACCAGTTGGAATGATCTGCCCCTTTCCGAGTCAGGTTGGTAATAGGAGCGATGAGAGTGGAGAATCCTCGAATAAATTTTCTATAGTAGTTGGCGAAACCCAGGAACCGCTGGATAGATTTGAGGGAATTTGGAATGGACCAGTTGGCAATGGCCTCCAATTTTGTTGGGTCCATCTGAAGATCCGATCCGGAAATTATATAACCCAGGAAGGGTATAGAGGGAACTTCAAAGGTGCATTTTGATAGTTTCCCGTAGAGACGGTTCTCACGAAGACGTCGGAGAACTTCACAGACTTGTAGGCGATGAGATGGAAGGTCTTGAGAAAAAATAAGAATATCATCCAAGTAGACAACGAGGTACTTATACAGAACATCTCGAAAAATCTCATTCACAAAGTGTTGGAATACCGCTGGAGCATTACTCAACCCAAATGGCATTACCAGGTATTCATAATGGCCATCTCGAGTGTTGAAAGCTGTTTTCCACTCGTCACCACTCCGGATTCTGATGAGATTATAGGCACCGCGGAGATCTAACTTGGTGAAGATGCGGGCCCCCTTAACTCTATCAAAAAGTTCGGTAATGAGTGGTAAAGGATAACTATTCTTGATGGTAATGTCATTGAGACCCCGATAGTCAATGCATGGACGCAGTCCTCCATCCTTCTTTTTGACAAAGAAGAAACCTGCACCAGCGGGTGATGATGACGGACGGATGAATCCTTTCTGAAGATTTTCTCTGATGTAAGTACTCATCGCCTCTGTCTCAGGAACAGATAAAGGGTAGGTGCGCCCTCTAGGTGGCTTCTTGCCAGGGAGGAGATCGATGGGACAATCCCATTCCCTATGGGGCGGCAGGATATCAGCAGCCTTTTCACAGAAGACGTCTGCGAAGTCTTGATAAGCTGCTGGAAGACTTAACTGTGGCTTTACTTCGGTAGACTTAATAGGACACACTTGGGCTAAGCAGGATTGATGACAGTGTGAACCCCATGAGGTAAGCTGCAACGTTGTCCAGTCGAACTGTGGGTTATGTAGCTGGAGCCAAGGCATACCCAAGACAATCTCCTGGGTGGCTTGAGGGATGACCAGGAACTTGATCAGTTCTGAATGGAGAAATCCAACTCCCAGAACCACTGGGGTAGTTTGATGTGAAATGTTCCCCTTAGAGATTCTACTACCATCCACAGCAGTAATGTATACAGGACAAGAAAGTTCACAGGTAGACAGACGAAACTTATCTACCGCAGCTTGGGTGATAAAATTTCCTGCAGCACCGCAGTCCACTAATGCTGTCGCAGACTGGAGCCCAACGGAAGTTTCTAGCGTCACTGGAAGAATGAGGTCTTGTTGAGAAGGAGCTTGACTGAGAGATCCTAACTTGACTCCTCCCTTACAAGTCAGGATCTGGCGTTTCCCGAACGCATCGTGCAGGAGTTAATTTGATGGCCCGCAGCAGCACAGTATAGGCAGAGTCTCTCCCGTATTCTTCTTGCCCGCTCTTCAGGAGATAGGCGGGACCTATTAATCTGCATAGGCTCGTCAGAAGAGGGAGACTGGAACTGTACAGGAGGTATGAACCTCGGTCTGCGAGACTCACTCCGAGCGCGTTCATTATTGCGTTCGCGGATGCGAGAGTCCAGCTTAATACATAGGGAGATCAAATCAGGCAGTTGAACAGGTATATCACGAGTTGTCAGTTCGTCCTTGATCCGATCCGAGAGTCCGTGCCAGAAGGCTGCTACCAGAGCTTGGTTGTTCCACTGGATCTCTGCAGCCAACGTCTGGAACTGGATGACATATTGTCCCATGCTTCGGTTACCTTGACGTAGTTGGATCAGGTCTGCTGAAGCTGATGTAGCACGACCAGGTTCGTCAAAGATTCGTCTAAAGGTTGACACGAAGTCTGAGTAGTTGTTGATCAGAGGGTCGGCACGTTCCCACAGAGGAGACACCCAACTCAGAGCGGAACCAGAGAGCAAGGAAATAATGTAGGCAACCTTGGACCTTGGTGTAGGAAAGTTATGTGGCAATAACTCAAATTGTATTTCACACTGATTGAGAAAGCCACGGCATAGTTTAGGACTGCCATCATATTTGCTCGGCACGGGCAGGTGCAGACGTGACACTGGAGCTGAAGCAGCCGACGTAGAAGAATTTATAGCACTGGCAGGTGCTGGAGTAACTGGAACAGGAGGTGAGAGTACACTCGGCAGGGATTGCTGTAGTGTATCCAAACGGGAGGACATCCCTTGCAGGAAGTGAAGCATCTGCTGCTGCGCAACCTCTTGACCATCCAGACGGGAGACCAGATCTTGCAAGGCCTCTGACCCCACACTCCGTCCACCATCCGAGTCCATCGATCCTGGACTTACTGTCAGATTGTGTTTGGTCTGTGTCCCCGGAGGGGGCGCTAGTGGGTCAGTGGAGGTGGAAGGAAGGAAACGAGGAGGTTGAATAACGTTCCTGCGCATGAGCGCAAAGGTATTTTTATTAGGCAGATGTTATAACAGTTATTGCAGCAGAAATAATAATAACAGGTGGAAAAAGTCAATCACTCAGTAATGAAACTGAAAGTCTATGGCAAATGAATGGTGAATGAATTTGAGAAATGATATCCGGAATATAAATCAGCAGAGCAGAATGTCTTATGAAATAATTCTGGCTTGGAAACCAGAGCAGGGTTAAAACGGAAAACTTGGGCAGTAGATGATATGGCAAACCTGAGCATAAGCAGGAGACTTACTCACAGTGCAGGTGATGGGCACTGGCAGCAGCAAGCTGTGTCACAGGTGGAGGAATGAACGCACCTGGAGTTAGTCTTCAACTGCAGGCTGAAGCACACAAGGTGGTGATTAGTGTGAAGCCTTATGCAGGTTGCAGGTATTGCTGAGCCTTGAAGTTCCACGGAAGATAGCAGAGTAACCAGGAGTATTACGTTCTTAGCAGAGAACCAGGAACTCAGGAGAGACAGGAACCGATCCTTTCGTGTAGGTCGCAGATAGACACAAAGTCCAGGATGCCTGTGAGCTGTAACTGTAGCCTCCTATATACCCCATGGTACGCAGGGATTGGATGAGTGCAGGAAAGGTGGGTGCGGCCACGCACCGGATTGGCCGCAGCATACAGGCTATTGCAGACTGTCATGGCGGCGCCCACGCCGCGGCCCAGCGGGGATGCGGCGTGCTACAGGCCTGCTGTCCCAACAATGCCCCCAGGATCCAGATGATGCCCCACGGCAGGGGCATAGGCGACAGGTGACCGCAGGAAGCCAGGACGGAGTCCGCAGCGGCGGACGGATGTCAGCCTGGTAAGTCGATTCCTGACACATGAAATGGACATGCAGGTGGTCCTGCTCTGGAACAAGCAAAGGAAAGTTGTGTCCCTTCTGAAGGGGCAGTGGTGGACATTGTGAATGGTGAAGGGAAGGTTTTGTGGGCGAAGAGGGAGTTATGCCATATATACCAGAAGCATGGGTCCTCAGCCCATATGATGTGCCACCATTAATGTGGCTTCTGTCTTGTCCGACCAAGCTTGATTTATGGGCTTTGTAATTTTTATAAGCAGGATAAAGGCTGAGTTTTTTATTTCTGCAGTAGACTAGAATAAGTCCAGACAGTCCCACTTTCATTATACCACTGAAATGTGACAGTGACCACCGTGCCATCACTTACCTGTATGCTTACACGAAACAGAATGATGGAACACTTACACGGTTTCTTTACATCTTCTGGTGTCCACTCCGAGATTAAACATTATGGCATAATTACTCAGACGGGAATGTAAAACAGAATGAAAAAATAAGATTTTAAACCTACCGGTAAATCTTTTTCTCCTAGTCCGTAGAGGATGCTGGGGACTCCGTAAGGACCATGGGGTATAGACGGGTTCCGCAGGAGATATGGGCACTCTAAAGAACTTTTAGTATGGGTGTGCACTGGCTCCTCCCTCTATGCCCCTCCTCCAGACCTCAGTTAGAGAAACTGTGCCCAGAGGAGATGGACAATACGAGGAAAGGATTTTGTAAATCTAAGGGCAAGATTCATACCAGCCCACACCAATCATACCATATAACATAGAATATACGCAACCAGTTAACAGTATGAACGAAAAAAACAGTATCAGTCAAAGACCGATTCCAACTGCAACATAACCCTTATGTAAGCAACAACTATATACAAGTCTTGCAGATTTAGTCCGCACTGGGACAGGCGCCCAGCATCCTCTACGGACTAGGAAAAAAAGATTTACCGGTAGGTTTAGAATCTTATTTTCTCTTACGTCCTAGAGGATGCTGGGGACTCCGTAAGGACCATGGGGTTTATACCAAAGCTCCAAACCAGGCGGGAGAGTGCGGATGACTCTGCAGCACCGATTGAGCAAACGCGAGGTCCTCATCAGCCAGGGTATACTTGTAGAATTTAGCAAAAGTGTTTGAACCCGACCAAGTAGCAGCTCGGCACAACTGCAATGCCGAGATGCCTTGGGCAGACACCCAAGAAGAGCCCACCTTCCTAGTGGAATGGGCCTTTACCGAATTAGTTACCGGCGATCCGGCTGTAGAATAAGCCTGCTGAATCGTGTTACAGATCCAGCGAGCAATAGTCTGCTTAGAAGCAGGCGCGCCAATCTTGGCTGCATACAGGACAAACAGAGCCTCTGTTTTCCTAAGCCTAGCCGTCCTGGCTATGTAAATTTTCAAGGCCCTGACCACATCCAAGGACTTGGAGTCCTCCAAGTCAGGCGTAGCCACAGGCACCACAATAGGTTGGTTCAAATGAAACGAAGACACCACCTTAGGCAGAAATTGAGGACGAGTCCTCAACTCTGCCCTATCCACATGAAAAATCAAGTAGGGGCTCTTGTGAGACAAGGCCGCCAACCCCGACACCCGCCTTGCAGATGCCAAGGCTAATAACATAACCACCTTCCATGTGAGAAATTTTAATTCCACAGTTTGAAGAGGTTCAAACCAGTGTGACTTAAGGAACTGTATCACCACGTTAAGGTCCCATGGCGCCACTGGTGGCACAAAAGGAGGCTGGATGTGCAGCACTCCCTCCACGAAAGTTTGGACTTCTGGGAGAGAAGCCAATTCTTTTTGAAAAAATACAGATAGGGCCAAAATCTGCACCATAATGGAGTCTAATTTTAGGCCCAAATCCACTCCCATCTGTAGGAAGTGGAGAAACCGGCCCAGATGGAAATCTTCCGTAGGAGCATTCTTGGTTTCACACCAAGATACATACTTTCTCCAGATACGGTGATAATGCTTCGCCGTTACCTAATTTCTAGCCTTTATCAGAGTAGGGATAACTTCCTCTGGAATACGTCTCTCTGCTAGGATTCGGTGTTCAACCGCCATGCCATCAAACGCAACCACGGTAAGTCTTGGAACATGCAAGGCCCCTGTTGTAACTGGACTTCCCTGAGAGGAAGAGGCCACGGATCTTCCGTGAGCATTTCCTGAAGATCCGAATACCAGGCCCTTCAAGTATTGCTTGCACTCTGATTCTCAACACTTTTGAGATGAGAGGAAGAGGAGGGAACACATAGATCGACTGAAACACCCATGGTGTCACTAGGGTGTCTACCGCTACTGCCTATGGGTCCCTTGACCTGGTACAATACCTCTGAAGCTTTTTGTTGAGGCATGATGCCATCATATCTGTTTGAGGAAGTCTCCAAAGACTTGCAATCTCTGCAAAGACCTCTTGATGAAGTCCCGACTCTCCCGGGTGGAGATCGTGTCTGCTGAGGAAGTCTGCTTCCCAGTTGTCTACTCCCGGTATGAAGACTGCTGACAGAACACTTACATGGTTTTCTGCCCAGCGCAGAATTCTTGTGGCTTCCGCTAATGCCACTCTGCTCCTTGTCCCGCCTTGGTGGTTTACATGAGCCACTGCTGTGATGTTGTCTGATTGAATCAGAACCGGTAGGTCGCGAAGAAGACACTTTGCTTGTCGTAGGCCATTGTATATGGCCCTTTATTCTGTAGATGGGACCCCGACCATTTGTCGAGTAGGTCCCACTGAAACGTCCTCGCATGGAACCTGCCGAAGGGAATGGCCTTGTAGGCTGCCACCATCTTTACCAGAACTCGAGTGCATTGATGCACCAACACTCTTTTTAGTCTTAGCAGGTCCCTGACCATGTTCTGGATGTCCTGGGCTTTTTCTATTGGTAGAAAACCCATTTTCTGTTCCGTGTCCAGAATCATGCCTAGGAAGGATAGTCGAGTCGTTGGAAGCAACTGTGAGTTTGGCAGATTGAGAATCCAACCGTGTTGATGTAACACTCTCAGGGAGAGGGACACGTTTTTCAGCAATTGATCCCTTGATCTCGCCTTTATCAGGAGATCGTCCAAGTACGGGATAATTGTGACACCCTGCTTGCGCAGGAGCACCATCATTTCTGCCATTACCTTGGTGAAAATCCTCGGGGCTGTGGAAAGCCCAAACGGCAACGTCTGAAACTGGAAATGACAGTCCTGTACTACGAAACGTAGGTATTCTTGATGAAGAGGAAATATGGGGACATGAAGGCAGGCATCCTTCACGTCCAGCGACACCATAAAATCCCCTGCTTCCAGACTGGATATCACCGTCCGGAGTGATTCCATCTTGAATTTGAACTTTTTCAAGTATAGGTTTAGTGACTTTAGATTCAAAATTGGTCTGACCGAACCATCCGGCTTCGGGAACACAAACATTGTTGATGTGTAGACAAGCCCCCTGGCTTGACCATATCCCCTGAAAATGTCTTCCTTTTGTGACTGCTCCCCATCCTCGGAGGCTCGCGTCCGTGGTCACCAGAACCCAGTCTTGAACGCCGAACCTGCGACCCTCTAGAACAGGCATATCCAAACTGCGGCCCTCCAGCTGTTGAGAAACTACACATCCCAGCATGCTCTGACACAGCTTTAGCATTCTCTGACAGCAAAACTGTGTCAGGGCATGCTGGGATATGTAGTTTCACAACAGCTGGAGGGCTGCAGTTTGGACATGCCTGCTCTAGAAGGTGAGCACTCTGCAGCCACCACAGGAGAGACACCCTGGCCCTGGGGGACAGGCTTATCTTTTGATGAAGGTGAATAGTACCCTTTTCCCTGTTGGCCTAGGGGAACCTTGACAATCACTTGCTGTTGACACAGCTTTTGAATTGCATCTAATACCACTCCCCTCTCTGGGGAAGAAGATGGCAAGGCCGACTTGAGAAATCGGCGAGGGGGCACCTCTTCGAACTCCAGTTTATAACCTTGGGATACAATTTCTAACGCCCAAGGATCCATACCCGATAGGACCCAGACTTAGCTGAAGAGTCGAAGACGTGCCCCCACCGGTGCGGACTCCCTCCGTGGAGCCCCAGCGTCATGCGGTGGATTTAGCAGAGGCCAGGGAGGACTTCTGCTCCTGGGAACTCGCCGAAGCAGGTGTTCTCTTACCTCTACCCTTACCTCTGGCGAGGAAAGAGGACCCCGACCTCTTCTGGACTTATGCGACCGAAAGGACTGCATCTAATATTGTGGGGTTTTCTTGTGCTGTGGGGGAAAAGGCAAAAATGTAGATTTAACAGCGGTAGCTGTGGAAACCAGGTTCACTAGACAATTCCCTAACAAAACCTCACCCTTGTAAGGTAAAACCTCCATATGCTTTTTTGAGTTGGCATCACCCGACCATTGGCGGGTCCACAGAGCACGCCTTGCCGAAATTGCCATGGCATTGGCCCTGGAACCAAGCAGCCCCACGTCTCTTTGAGTGTCTCTCATATACAAGACTGCGTCCTTAATGTGGCCTAAAGTCAGGACAACAATATCCTTGTCCAGGGTATCCATGTCAGCCAACAAGATATCTGTCCATGCTGCAACAGCGCTACAGACCCATGCCGATGCTATTGCCGGCCTGAGTAAAGCCTGTGTATGTGCATAAATAGATTTTAAGGTAGTCTCCTGTCTACGATCAGCAGGATCCTTAAGGGCCGCAGTGTCTGGAGATGGTAGCGCCACTTTCCTAGACTTACGCGTTAATGCCTTGTCCACCCTGGGCAAGGATTCCCAACGTACCCTGTCCTTTGCAGGGAAAGGATACGCCATAAGGATCCTTTTGTCTGGAGTTTCCCAAGCTTTTTCAAATAATTCGTTCAGTTCATGAGATGGAGGAAGCGTTACCTCAAGTTTCTTCCCCTTAAACATGTGTACCTTGTGTCAGGAACAGAGGGGTCATCTGTAATATGCAAAACATCTTTTATTGCCACAATCATATAATGAATACTCTTGGTCACCTTAGGGAGTAACCTTGCCTCATCATAGTCGACACTGGAATCAGAATCCATGTCGGTATCAGTGTCTACTATTTGTGATAAGGGACGCTTTTGAGACCCTGACGGGCCCTGTGAGTCAGCCAAATCCGCGGATTGACTCCCTGCTGTTTCCTTGGACTCAGCTTTGTGCATTCTCTTATGTAATAAGGTCACATTAGCATTTAAAATATTCCACATATCATACCAAACATGTGTCGGCATTGCTGACGGAGACACCACAATCTTCTGCTCCACCTGCTCCTTGGATGAGCCTTCCGCTTCAGACATGTTGACACACGCGTACCGACACTCACACACACAGGGATCTATCTATAAGAGGACAGGTCCCCAACAAGGCCCTTTGGAGAGACAGAGGGACACCCAGCGCCACCGGACACTGGAAACAATTCCCAGATATAGCGCTTTTATATTATGTCAACCGTGTAATACACTCACTACGCCAAAATGTGCCCCCCCCCCTCTTTTTCAGCCCTGTATCACCGTTCTGCAGGGGAGAGTCCGGGGAAACAGCTTCTCTTCAGCACACTATGGAGAAAATGGCGCTGGTTAGTGCTGTGCGACCAAGCTCCACCCCCTCTAGTGGCGGTCTTCGGTCCCGCTCAAATTTACAATTAATGGCGGGGGATAAACATATTCACTGACTCCGCAGCCTATATGTGTCTAATATGCCAAAAAAAAATAAGATTTTACTCACCTGTAAATCTATTTCTCGTAGTCCGTAGTGGATGCTGGGAACTCCGTAAAGAACATGGGGAATAGCGGCTCCGCAGGAGACTGGGCACAACTAAAGAAAGCTTTAGGAGTACCTGGTGTGCACTGGCTCCTCCCACTATGACCCTCCTCCAGACCTCAGTTAGGATACTGTGCCCGGAAGAGCTGACACAATAAGGAAGGATTTTGAATCCCGGGTAAGACTCATACCAGCCACACCAATCACACCGTACAACTTGTGATACTATACCCAGTTAACAGCATGATAACAAAGGAGCCTCTCAACAGATGGCTCTCAACAATAACCCTTTAGTTAGGCAATAACTATATACAAGTATTGCAGACAATCCGCAATTGGGATGGGCGCCCAGCATCCACTACGGACTACGAGAAATAGATTTACCGGTGAGTAAAATCTTATTTTCTCTGACGTCTTAGTGGATGCTGGGAACTCCGTAACGACCATGGGGATTATACCAAAGCTCCCAAACGGGCAGGAGAGTGCGGATGACTCTGCAGCACCGAATGAGAGAACTCAAGGTCCTCCTCAGCCAGGGTATCAAATTTGTAGAATTTTGCAAACGTGTTTGACCCTGACCAAGTAGCAGCTCGGCAAAGTTGTAAAGCCGAGACCCCTCGGGCAGCCGCCCAAGAAGCGCCCACCTTCCTTGTGGAATGGGCTTTTACAGATTTAGGATGCGACAGTCCAGCCGCAGAATGCGCAAGCTGAATTGTGCTACAAATCCAGCGAGCAATAGTCTGCTTAGAAGCAGGAGCACCCAGCTTGTTGGGTGCATACAGGATAAATAGCGAGTCAGTTTTCCTGACTCCAGCCTTCCTGGAAACATACATTTTCAGGGCCCTGACTACGTCCAGCAACTTGGAATCCTCCAAGTCCCTAGTAGCCGCAGGCACCACAATAGGTTGGTTCAAGTGAAAAGCTGATACCACCTTAGGGAGAAACTGGGGACGAGTTCTCAATTCTGCCCTATCCATATGGAAAATCAGATAAGGGCTATTACACGACAAAGCCGCCAATTCTGACACACGCCTGGCCGAAGCCAAGGCTAATAGCATGACCACCTTCCACGTGAGATATTTTAAATCCACGGTTTTAAGTGGTTCAAACCAATGTGATTTTAGAAAATCCAACAGCACGTTGAGATCCCAAGGTGCCACTGGAGGCACAAAAGAGGGTTGAATATGCAGCACTCCCTTTACAAATGTCTGAACTTCAGGCAGTGAAGCCAGTTCTTTCTGGAAGAAAATCGACAGAGCCGATATCTGGACATTAATGGAACCCAATTTTAGGCCCATAGTCACTCCTGACTGTAGGAAGTGCAGAAATCGACCCAGCTGAAATTCTTCTGCTGGGGCCTTCCTGGCCGTACATTACGCAACATATTTTCGCCAAATGCGGTGATAATGGTTTTCGGTTACTTCTTTCCTAGCTTTAATCAGCGTAGGAATTACTTCCTCCGGAATGCCCTTTTCCTTCAGAATCCGGCGTTCAACCGCCATGCCGTCAAACGCAGCCGCGGTAAGTCTTGGAACAGACAGGGGCCCTGCTGCAGCAGATCCTGTCTGAGCGGTAGAGGCCATGGGTCCTCTGAGATCATTTCTTGAAGTTCCGGGTACCAAGTTCTTCTTGACCGATCCGGAACAATGAGTATAGTTCTTACTCCTCTTTTCCTTATTATCCTCAGTACCTTGGGTATGAGAGGAAGAGGAGGGAACACATAAACCAACTGGTACACCCACGGTGTCAATAGAGCGTCCACAGCTATTGCCTGAGGGTCTCTCGACCTGGCGCAATATCTTTCTAGCTTTTTGTTTAGGCGGGACACCATCATGTCCACCTGTGGCCTTTCCCAACGGTTTACAATCAGTTGGAAGACTTCTGGATGAAGTCCCCACTCTCCCGGGTGTAGGTCGTGTCTAATGAGAAAGTCTGCCTCCCAGTTGTCCACTCCCGGAATGAACACTGCTGACAGTGCTAACACATAATTTTCCGGCCATCGGAGAATCCTTGTGGCTTCTGCCATCGCCATCCTGCTTCTTGTGCCACCCTGTCGGTTTACATGGGCGACTGCCGTGATGTTATCTGATTGGATCAGTACCGGCTGGTTTTGAAGCAGGGCTCTTGCCTGACTTAGGGCATTGTAAATGGCCCTCAGTTCCAGAATATTTATGTGTAGGGAAGTCTCCTGACTTGACCAAAGTCCTTGGAAGTTTCTTCCCTGTGTGACTGCCCCCCAGCCTCGAAAGCTGGCATCCGTGGTCAACAGGACCCAGTCCTGTATGCCGAATCTGCGGCCCTCTTGGAGATGAGCACTCTGCAGCCACCACAGCAGAGACACCCTGGTCCTTGGAGACAGGGTTATCAGCCGATGCATCTGAAGATGCGATCCGGACCACTTGTCCAACAGGTCCCACTGAAAAGTTCTTGCGTGGAACCTGCCGAATGGAATTTCTTCGTAAGAAGCTCCCATCTTTCCCAGGACTCGCGTGCACTGATGCACCGAGACCTGTTTCGATTTCAGGAGGCCTCTGACTAGAGAGGACAGCTCCTTGGCTTTCTCCTCCGGGAGAAACAATTTTTTCTGGTCTGCGTCCAGAACCATCCCCAGGAACAGTAGACGCGTCGTAGGGACCAGCTGTGACTTTGGAATATTTAGAATCCAACCGTGCTGTTGTAGCACTTCCTGAGATAGTGCTACCCCGACCAACAACTGCTCTCTGGATCTCGCCTTTATTAGGAGAACTTCCAAGTATGGGATAATTAAAACTCCCTTTTTTCGAAGGAGTATCATCATTTCGGCCATTACCTTGGTAAATATCCTCAGTGCCGTGGACAGCCCGAACGGCAACGTCTGGAATTGGTAATGACAATCCTGTACCACAAATCTGAGGTACTCCTGGTGAGCATGGTAAATGGGGATATGCAGGTAAGCATCCTTGATGTCCAGCGATACCATGTAATCCCAGGCTTGCAATAACCGCCCTGAGCGATTCCATCTTGAACTTGAATTTTTTTATATATGTGTTCAAGGATTTCAAATTTAAAATGGGTCTCACCGAACCGTCCAGTTTCGGTACCACAAACATTGTGGAATAGTAACCCCGTCCTTGTTGAAGGAGGGGCACCTTGACTATCACCTGCTGGGAATACAGCTTGTGAATTGCCTCTAGCACAGCCTCCCTGCCTGAGGGAGTTGTTGGCAAGGCAGATTTGAGGAAACGGCGGGGGGGGGGGGGGGGAGACGTTTCGAATTCCAGCTTGTACCCCTGAGATACTACTTGTAGAATCCAGGGATCCACCTGTGAGCGAGCCCACTGATTGCTGAAATTTTTGAGCCGGCCCGCACCGTACCTGGCTCTGCCTGTGGAGCCCCACCGTCATGTGGTGGCTTTGGAGGAAGCGGGAGAGGACTTTTGTTCCTGGGAACTGGCTGTATGCTGCAGCTTTTTCCCCCTACCTCTGCCTCTGGGCAGAAAGGAAGCTCCTTTTCCCCGCTTGCTCTTCTGGGGCCGAAAGGACTGCACCTGATAATATGGTGCTTTCTTTGGCTGTGAGTGAATATGGGGTAAAAATGCTGACTTCCCAGCTGTTGCTGTGGAAACTAGGTCCGAGAGACCGTCCCCAAATAACTCATCACCCTTGTAAGGCAATACTTCCATGTGCCTTTTAGAATCTGCATCCCCTGTCCACTGCCGAGTCCATAACCCTCTCCTGGCAGAAATGGACATTGCACTTATTTTAGATGCCAGCCAGCAAATATCCCTCTGTGCATCTCATGTAGAAGACTGCGTCTTTTATATGCTCTACGGTTAGCAATATGGTGTCCCTGTCAAGGATGTCAATATTTTCCATAGGGAATCTGACCACGCAGCTGCAGCACTGCACATCCATGCTGAAGCAATAGCTGGTCTCAGTATAATAGCTGAGTGTGTATATACAGACTTCAGGATCGCCTCCTGCTTCCTATCAGCAGGCTCCTTTAGGGCGGTCGTATCCGGAGACGGTAGTGCCACCTTCTTTGACAAGCGTGTGAGCGCTTTATCCACCCTAGGGGGTGTTTCCCAACGTGACCTATCCTCTGGCGGGAAAGGGTACGCCATTAGTAATATTTTAGAAATTACCAGTTTCTTATCAGGGGAAGCCCACGCTTCTTCACACACTTCATTTAATTCATCAGAAGGGGAAAAAACCACTGGTAGCTTTTTCTCCCCAAACATAATACCCTTTTCAGTGGTACCTTGGGTAAGATCAGAAATGTGCAACACATTTTTCATTGCCTCAATCATGTAACGAGTGGCCCTATTGGACATTAGATTAGTCTCATCGTCGTCGACACTGGTATCAGTATCCGTGTCGACATCTGTGTCTGCCATCTGAGGTAGCGGGCGTTTTAGAGCCCCTGATGGCCTTTGAGACGCCTGGGCAGGCACGAGCTGAGAAGCTGGCTGTCCCGCATTTGGCATGTCGTCAAATTTTATATGTAAGGCGTTGACACTTTCACGTAATTCCTTCCACAAATCCATCCACTCAGGTGTCTGCCCCGCAGGGGGTGACATTACATTTATAGGCATCTGCTCCGCCTCCACATAAGCCTCCTCGTCAAACATGTCAACACAGCCGTACCGACACACCGCACACACAGGGAATGCTCTGACTGAGGACAGGACCCCACAAAGGACTCTGGGGAGACAGAGAGAGTATGCCAGCACACACCAGAGCGCTATACAATACAGGGACTAACAATTATATCCCCTTATAGCTGCTATATAGTTATACTGCGCCTAAATTTAGTGCCCCCCTCTCTTTTTTACCCTTATGTAGTTGTAACTGCAGGGGAGAGCCTGGGAGCGATCCTTCCAGCGGAGCTGTGAGGGAGAAATGGCGCCAGTGTGCTGAGGGAGATAGCCCCGCCCCTTTTTCGGTGGACTTCTCCCACTTTTTCTGTAACCCTGGCAGGGGTATTTTTACACCTATATAGCCTCTGGGACTATATATGGTGTAGATTTGCCAGTCAAGGTGTCTAATATTGCCCTCAGGGCGCCCCCCACCCCAGCGCCATGCACCCATCAGTGACCAGAGTGTGAGGTGTGCATGAGGTGCAATGGCGCACAGCTGCAGTGCTGGGCGCTACCTTGAAGAAGTCTTCTGCCCCGATTTTCCAGACTCTTCTTGCTTCTGGCTCTGTAAGGGGGACGGCGGCGCGGCTC